>NW_013952657.1:360693-367448 GCF_001266775.1 Austrofundulus limnaeus
ATTAAATACAACGTGTGGATGCCAGCACACAGATGACTTCCTTTGGCAGAAGTATCTTTGACTTGTGGTCAGCAGAAACTGTTCAGTCTCCTCCCTTATGAACTGAGCAGTGCAGCAGGTGGTAGGAGGTGTGTGAACACTGATCCTGGAGCTGGACAGGGACACCAAAAAGACCAGCTGGAAACCTCATTATGAAAGAACAAGACTGCCATCTAGTGATAAAAGGCCTAAAAATATTTCTGCTTATTGTTGGACACAAACAGCACCCACCCAGTATAGTAATAACTTCATTTCTGGACATTTATGGTTTGATTTCTTTGTATGTATGGATCACTTGGGTTGTTACCAACATCTGGTGAAAATTTCATGTCATTAGCGCCTCTAGTAATATATTTACTGAGAAAAATGGTGACGTGTTCAATACTTATTTTACCCGCTGTATGTCTATACCCATACCTATTCTTTATGCTTCTTTGAAACTGTCGACCAATAAAAATGCTATAAGTTGAATAAAATTTTTATTTATGAAATTGAAAGAAATAAAAAAGGTGGTGAAAGGTAAGGAAAAAAACATTTGAGCTTTGTGATTTAACTTCGGCTGAGTGAGAACAGTGGATTAGTCAGCTGTCTGAGATGAAGTGGTTGTTTGGACAAGGATATATTATTTAAATAGAGTGCAGGACCTCTCTTCTGGACTGACGCACAGCCTTAATATAAGCATAGCTTCTCACAAAATGAGTGTAAGGCACTAAAACCATACACTGCTAAGAGGGTAAATGATTGGAACTGGAATGCAAGTTTAAAACAACTCATCTAGCACTTTTTCAAGTTAGGAAAAACTATCAGAAATGTCTTTTCTCATTTTGAATATGAAACTGAAATGGACAGCTGAAGTTCTTTATCTGTTCCACTTTGTCATGCTCAGGTCAGTTTAATCTATGGTTAAGTTTCTTTTTGTGTAGTCAACCATCCTTGTGAGTTTAGCTTAATAACCCCATTTAGTAAAAGTTGGATCTATAAAAACATTTTCCCCCTTATGATTTAAAATGAAATACTGTATATTATGTGGAGCCATAATAAAACATAACAAGTGAAGAGAAAAATTACCTTACCCAGAACTGAAAAGCCTGAGCAGCCCCCCGTTGTCAAGATATGGAAGTTTAGGGGGAGCTAGCTGGCCCCAGGAGCCAAGATTGGTGGTCCAGTCTTCTGCTCTAGTGGCTTAGCTGTGCTCAGGTAAAAGAGAATATGGGATGCATTTTTTAAATAGGCTTAAACACCAACTGGGAAAAAATGCACAGCAGTACATACACATCTACACAATTTACAGACAAATAGTTCAAGCAACAGCATTGTCATGGTTATGCTATCAATCAAGTCAATGCCTCAGTCATCTTACATATCTCATCTAACGCTGACTTTAAAATCTTCAATATCACTCACGTGAAAAGTGCTACAATTGGCAAGATGAATGTTTGTGTGTGAATGTGTGTTTATGTCAGCCTGTGGACCTTTCTTTCTCATGTGTACAACAAATGTCTCACCCAACAAGAATGTACAAAGTGTTGGCTCAGCTATCTAAGCCGCTTTCCACCTCATGTGCATCAGCAAAATGAGGAAGAAAGGCTCACCAGATTGTTTTCTATGGCTAATTTGCTTAGCTCATTAACTACTGAGGTAGAGGCAATATTGTGTTTGTGCCACTACCAGCTCCAGTGGACTTTGTTATGCCTGAGAACCTGTAAAATGAAAGCAAAATGTGCTCATGTAGAAAAACAAGAGGTGATGCTGTACCATGGTAGAGAAATGAGAGTGCTATGGAGATGCATGAGTCTGTGCACTTAAACCGTTGTTTACCAGTAAAATGTATACATGATACATGTTTCTATCTGTATTTTCAGTTTGTCCCATGTGTTAGTAACAGCAAGCAGCAACACTTATGTGTTTTACTCCCAGATGCTATGGTTACTGTCAATCAGCAAAATGTGTGTAAACACAAGGGCATTTAATGTTCTAATAACCCTGTGTTTGAATGCAGAAACTTCTTGAATGACGTGTTGAACAACTTTCAGAACCTCCAAAAAAGAATAATTATTCTCCACTTGTGATTTTAGCTCCTGTTTACAGAGGGTGAAGTTTCACATAACCCACCCACATAAGCTGTGTTACAACTGCAATTATCCATTGTAAGGTTTTGGAGAATTTTAATTACAGAGTGACATGAACGTTACCCAAATAAATGTGTGTTGCGTCTTCAGAATCTCAGTAAGATACATCTTTTATGTCATGTCAAAACATCCTGAAAAATTGTATGAGTCAAAAAAAATACTTTGGGTTTAGTCGTTGTGGCTCCATCCATCTCTTATTTGCTTTCAGTCATAAGTCTGAAATTTAACACTGTTAACTTGATATTTTCAAATAAATTATATGTTTTATGTCTGTCCACAAGCTTGAATGCCTACAGTTAGTGTATAACAATGGGAAAAAGTTGCATATAAATATAGCAAACAAGTCACACTTGCTGTATTCTCTATCTCAATCGAGGAACACCAATTCCCCACCGTACCACCTCAAATAGCCACTTTACCCCAATGAATTGGGTTCAAATGCAATCTTGGCTATTGTCACATGTAGTTTAGCAGCCATTTCTTAATGGTGCACCAACTGCTCCTTATCCTGTTCTCTCACTTCAAAGAGCTGCATTCCCTCGGATAGAACTATGTCCTGTTTTGGGGAAAGAGAAATGTTTTTCTTTAGTATTTCTACGGAAGGAGTTGGCTGTTGGCAAACAAAATGCATTATGAAAGAAAATTTCACATTTTTTGGTTAAAATATAATAACTTCAACAATTGATCACTTAGTCTATTTTTGCGATTTAATGGGTTTATTGAGTTCAAAACATCTTCAACAAATATAAATTCAGGGAACAATCCCATCATTGGAAGAACCTTGAGGTTCATTGTCTTGCCCCAAAACCTGAAGATGAACTGCAATATTGCCATTAGTCACCTGAAGCAAGACCCCTTATAGAACTTAAAAATAGGTTTTTATTTGCAGTTGCCTGTGTGTTCTCAATCAATATTTCAAAAAAAGTACAAATGAATAAAACTTCAACTGATGGCTTGATGTGCTCAATAAAACAAAGTGTGACAACATATTGTCTAATTACAACAAAATTTATAATTAGTGTAAAAATTGTTGTATTTTAATATTTCTGTTGTGCAATTTGGACTTGGATAAGTATGACGACTTCCCGCACCTTTATTAAACAGTATTTTTTCAAACTTATCTCTGTGCTTTTCTGTTCAGGACCTTTATTTTAGGTAAGATGAAGAAGCTGCAAAGTTACTTTTGTACACTAATCTTGGAGAGAATTTAGCTCCCATACCTATTTGTTTGAAAATTCCCCTGGAAATTCAGTGTGGCCAAAAGGGATGCAGATGTTTCAGCCATCTTCACTCTGTTCAGCCACACCTGGAGACTGACCAGCTCCCTCCTCTGCACAGATCTAATTTATCCCATTTCAGCTCTGGATAACTAGCATCAAGCTGTCAACAGGCCCTGCTGGCTGTGACCTTGCTGCATGACCCTCTGAGGGTGAGTGTGTCCCTGACATGCTCTTTTTTTTACTGATTGGCAACTACATAGACAGTGAGCCGGGGCAGTGGTGTTAGAAAAGAAGAGACAGATAATTTGTGAAATGTGCATAAGGAAGAAAAGGATAGAAGGGGAATGTAAGAAAGACTGATTCACTAAGAAAAAACTGAATGTCTGTAAGGAGTGAAGTGGAAAAGTAAGAAAAAAGCATCAAAAGACTTGTTATTTTAAAAGTGGCTGCAAGGTGGAGCGTTCCATTTTTTAAGGCCAGGCTCGGCTCAGCCTTACCCCCTCCCTTGTTGCTTTTGCATTGAGCAGAGGGTCACCTCAATGTACGTAGGATCATAATAATAAACACATGCAAATCATTTTTCTTTTTTGTGATAAAACAATAATAAATTACACTAACCTCAAAGGAAAAGTACCACAAGTTGTACTGGACCATCCAGCAGTATGATGCTAATAACGAGAAGGCAAGACAACAAAAAACTGTAAGCTAATGGTAGCTAAGGTTAGCTTGTTGTCGCTTGGTAGCTTGCTGCAGTTGTTGTTCAGTTACTGTAAACTCATTTGGGGAAAAAAATGTTACAGTTGTTGGAAACGATTCACATAAAATTTATCTCATCTGTGTGATGTGAATCCTCCGGTCAGTGAACCAATCAACAGCAGCTGACAACAAATCGGACCGGGCAGTCTGGCCTATAATAGAACCACAGCTCTTGACGTTCCAATGGGGCCAAACTAAAAGGGCTAATGTAAACATGCTGGACCCGGGCCTGGCCGAACTTTGCAGTGCAATGAGGCTTATTGTTGCTTCACAGCTTGAAGGTTGCAGGTTTGAATCCTGGCTGGAGCTCTGAAACATATGTTCAAACACAACAAATTCATATTAATAGAACACACAAATATAACTCATGGATGACCACATAGACTGATGTCATTTCAATGTAGATTACATTTATAATCAGTTCACATGCTTTAACTGCACCCACTCATTTATTTTTATTATTGTTTTATTATTAGAATCATCATTTTGTCACTTAGAAAATCTCTGTCCAGTGTTTCAGTCTCTTCTTTTCCATTTTTACCATCAATCAGTACTTCAAAAAAGACAGATTAGAGAGTAAAAATCACAAATCTAAAATAGACAACATGAATAATTTGTAATCGTTTGTTTGGTCTCTCTGCCATGTCTTCTGTTTTATTGTGTGACAGCGTTGCATTTTGAGATTTTTGTTTACCATCTGGGACTGTGCCGGGGAATGGCACTTTCTTCAAAGATCAGAGGGAGATGTAATCTCACCAGTTGACAAAAGGCTTTCATGTGCATGCTCTGCTGTGAGTCCATATGCCCGGGTGTCTGAATAACATTGCATAGCTTTGCAGCACCACTGGTCAGCATTCAAGATGTCACCAAAACCTACATCTTATCTGACGCAGGGGCAGATACATCCCCTACTGCTGCTCTTCTGTCACACTTCTTGAAAAAGCAGCTTTGAAGAATGTCAGTTACCCCTCTGTCAACAGTCTCTATCAGTCCTTTTTAAAATCCTTGGATTGGTGTCTCCCTGTGAGATGGTTTCCCTGTAGTGCAGACATCTAACATATTCTGTTGTTCCATGCTGAATAAGACATTAGCATTCATGCCAGATGCCTTTGCCAGATATGTTGTGGCAAGGCATGAGGCAGTAAACAGTGTGGGAGCAAAACTGACAACAAAGACGATGGAGGAAAACGATAAGAGTAAAAATGGACAGCAGCAGTTGGGAGTTTGTATGATCTCACAATTAAATGTCCCATCATATCAAGTCAAGATCTAACTCCCAACTGCTGCTGGGAGGGTTGGAAAAAAAACAACAAAAAAGTATTGCAACACATTGCATGTGGCATTTACAACTTTGTGCTAGGGTTTCTCTTGTTTTGTGGCTGGCTGATGAATTGCTGTAATAACGTGTTTATTTGACAGCTCACAACAAACTGTAATTGTACAGTAGTTAATTTTTGTTTATGTATGACAAAAGAAAATTATGAATTCCTCAATTTGCCAAGTGTTGGTTATTGTTCTCAATTAAATGGTTTAATAGCCCCCATTTCATATCAGAAACAGCAGCATTTGAGATGTCAGCTTTTTGTCTGACATCCCTGTTATTGTTCTGCTGCCACATCATAGTGATAAGCAGGTATGAATGTGGCACTACTTTGCATATTACATTATATGTTTGAATTAGTTTCCAACATATTTGGTCTGACCTAGGGCCAGATAGATGGGTCAGAGCAAGAATTAACATTTTGGTTCTGAAAGCATTGGTAATTTGCTACGCATGCAGGCAATTAAAGAGACAAGCATGTGCGAGCACACGGAACATTAACACACACACACACACACACACACACACACACACACACACACACATACACACACAAAACAACACAGCAACTCACCTTTCTCACGCACAGACCAGAAATGTGAAATTGGTTATGATTGGCTTTGCCCCCTGTAAATCCAAGAGACACTGGCCTGCCTCCATTTTTGAGCTTTTCTAATAATGTTGGTCTTACCCGCACCTTATTCAGAGCATTGAGGTCTTTGCAGCAAATAAAAGACAACCTCCATCTCATTCATGCTGCTGTTTTCGGTGCCCTCTGCTAAAGCCTTGATTATTATTGCTCAATACAATAGACAGCCACTTGAGGGTCACCACAAAATGAGCCTCACAGATGATTACCTGGATATAGAAGTGCTCTGACAGGCCATTTTAAAATTGGAGCTAGTGGTTTTATATTTTAGAAGGTAGTACATTTTATTAAAAAAATGTTTTTACTTTGTGCTAATTGCAAAAATTATATCCAAGGCAGAGGCGATTGCTGTGAGGCTGCAAGGGAAGCTCAGCTTCCCCTAAAATGTGAAAAAAACAACAATCAAACAAACAAAGAGAAAGATCAAATACAGCGGGTAAAATAAGTATTGAACACGTCACCATTTTTCTCAGTAAATATATTACTTGAGGAGCTAATGACATGAAATTTTCACCAGATTTTGGTAACAACCCAAGTGATCCATACATACAAAGAAATCAAACCATAAATGTCAGGAAATGAAGTTATTTATAATAATGTGGAATTGCACAGGGAAAAAGTATTGAACACATGAAGAAAGG
>NW_013952657.1:369061-374409 GCF_001266775.1 Austrofundulus limnaeus
AATAACTTCATTTCTGGACATTTATGGTTTGATTTCTTTGTATGTATGGATCACTTGGGTTGTTACCGACATCTGGTGAAAATTTCATGTCATGTCATATTTACTGAGAAAAATGGTGACGTGTTCAATACTTATTTTACTCGCTGTAATACTACCCAGAKCAAAATTGCTACACTACAACATGAAACATCTGTAGTTGTCACTTTTAACTCTCCTCAAAAATTTCTGCTAGCGTAAATCTAATAAAGCCAGCGGCGGAGAATCAGATCTGTTTCTTTGTGGCAATGAATCCCCATGATAACGATGTGGAAGAATGGTTCAGRTTGCCACCTGACTGTGTTGAAGCACACCATCTGCTATCCCAATATGTGTTTCAGAGAGAATGCAGGGAGGGTTTGCCCACAGCACGTTACACAGAGAGCATTGTTCATTGTGTCACATGCAGCATCTGTGTGCGTGAAACATGGGGCTTTTGGGATATCCTGTTTTTTTTTGTCAGGGTAAGAAACAAGGCAGTAATACAGGATTTTCCTCTGACCTTGCAGACTGACAGAGGAGACGATGCTAAATTGGTGTTTAGGAAATCAACGGTGCCAAAGGGGCAGTCATTTCTAGTGCATGATGGTGTGTGTGTGTTTGTGTGGGTTTGCTTTTGGTGACATTTGGGGGCAGTTTTAAGACAAAAATCCTACATTTGAGGACAAAAGTCGAGTCCCCGTTTGGTTTAAATGCCATTGGTGGGTTGGGGTTTGGGTTTAAGACCAAGGTGTGTATTGACTGTAGGTTACGTTTAGGGTTAGATGTGTACTACGGTGGTTAGGTTTGGGGTAAAGGGTGGGGTTAGTCTATAGAACTAACTAGAAAATAAATGGAATATGATGCAAAGTCCCTATGAAGATAGAAAAACGTATGTGTATGTGTGTGACAGCTCACCCATCTGTTGTGTTCACCCTGGTGACAACAGCAGCAGACAGTTGTGCTTCCTTACATGCTCCCATAACCATACTCAGTTAGAGGTGGTGGTGGTGTGTGTGTGTGTGTGTGTGTGGGGGGGGGGGGGTTGGCTGACTGCTTATATCAGTGCATTTACAGTAAATCAAAAGCAGCTGCTCCCTTGCTGGAATAAAACGTAATTTCTATTCCTTTTTAATTCTGTCAAGCAGATGTAATAATGTTTAATCCTCCCTGGGATTATTTATTCATTATGGAAGTAAACACAAATACTCAACGAAACAACATGTTGCACACTTTGGTGCATTTTGCATTATCTGCCATCGTGTTTGTCACCATGTTGCTTCACAGCAGAAAAACACAGGAGGATTTTGTGCAACCAGGAGCAGAGTTTACAGGAAGCCTCTGGCACGCCTTCAGGGACATGAAGGTGCTGAAGGCAGTTATCTCACAATCAGACATTCCCCTATAGCAAAATATATACAAGTCTCACACACGCATGTCTGAAAGCCAAAGTAAAGTCTGCACACTAACCTCTGTGTCATTTTGGCATCCGGTTAAAATTAGACACAATCTGAGAGACACTGTCTGAGGTTTAACGGACAAAACAAAGATTCAAACACTCAGTGTGTAAATGCTGATACAACATTCAGTGATTTATTAACAGATTTTTTTGTACATTTTTGCAATTAAACTGCTCCACCCTATTTGTGCTAGTTTAATRATCCATAAATCAAAACATTCAGTTTGATCAGAAGTAGCAAGCCGTAAAGGTCAGATGAAGGCTACTTTAGTTGGTGAAATAACTGTATAATTTGATAAAATAAGTTATATGTAGTATGAATATCAATAACTGAATAACTGAACCTTAACTGTAATTTCATTGTGCTCCGTACAATGACAATAAAGATCTATCTTATCTTATCTTATCTTATCTTATCTTATCTTATCTTATCTTATCTTATCTTATCTTATCTTATCTTAGCTTAGCTTAGCTTATCTTAGCTTAGCTTAACATTTCTAAATGTTGTTGTAAATGTGACCAAAACATGCCATGTTCTACGAAATGCATGAAATTCAGAATATGAATTRCCATGCAYAGCTCCTGCAGGAGGCGGAGCTTGTGTGACATCACAGTTGTTGAACAATACTTGCTGCTCATTTAGATTACCTGTAGAAGCAGCAGGCCTTGATGACCATGCTTTATAATACTTCCCAAGGATGAGATGTCAACAAGGGCTTGATTCCCTCCCACCCCCATCACCAGGGTTGGACCTGGCCTGTGAACTCAAGGCCCAACAGGAGATTCTGATCTCTGGTGAACGGATCTGATAACATCATGTGATTCTGGACTCTGGGGGGGGGTCTATTGTCGTGTCCTAAAACAGACACCCACCCTCAACATCACTGATCCCTGCCCCATCTCATGTGTTATCTGACCTAAGCTCCCTCCCTGCCGCAGGCTCTCTTGCCCTATCGCCAGTCATTTTTTGTGCATATGATCCCATGTTTCTGATGTAAACATAGGATCAGAGCAACTTTTTTTAACTCATCTCTCCTATTATGTATTTCCCAGCTTTAGTCCCCAAACTAAAGGTATTCAAGCAATGTTTTGAGCATCCAAAATGAGCCCAATGCTTCAAGTTAGCTGCTTGTGCTCAGGTGTTCGGACTGTCGGGAAGCACCTCTGTGGTTTTCCTCTGCCGGTCTCTGTTTAATGGTGGATGAAATAAAGAAAGTGGCGGTACTTTATTCACTTTGAGCAAGCAAACGTCGTGTTTACAAGATAATTAATCCACCAGATAATTCAGAGGCGGTCTGTTCGGTGAGTTTTACTCCAGGATCTGTGAGGCTTTCATGCTACGTTCAGACCGKGCTCTGCTGCCTCTGTTTACTGAACACAGCAGCTGCTGTTGATGTCATCATGCTCTTGCGTGATGCTGTGTTCAGGACAAACAGGGAAAACTRACCACTCTTATGCCAAACRGGTGGCAATGATGCATTTAGGTTCCGAAAGATGGTACCATTTGACATTACGTGAATAGATACTCGGTAGTACCGAAAASAATTCGGTCTGTGCATAAAAAAGTATCGAATTCGGTACCCATCCCTACCTGTTACACATTATATTTTTGGTGGTTTTCTACTATATTTTAGGAAGATGATGATACCTAAAATTATTAAGCAATAATTGATATTTATGCAGCTGTAGTTATAGTATATTATGTGTTTAAATTAAAGTAATTTTTTAGTCAGTTACCTTCTAAACCTCATCAAATGTCTAGACCTCATGACCCGATGTTTTAGTCCCAGCTTTGACCGAGTTGGACCTATTTTGTGGGATTTAGTCTTTTGATTTCGGACACCGGTAAAGACCCGACACACAAACACACTGAGCACATAAAGGAGGTCATGAAATGAGTGTGAACACAAATATGCTGTCACTCAGTGAAAACCAAACTGAGACACTGAAGGGAATGTGAGACAATGGTTTTACTTGACTGAYCTGTGGTTAGAGAGCAGAATAGATTCAAAAAGCTAAAATAAGACATAAATAAAGATTGGAGTCACTAAAAGCAGAAGCACAGTGTGTGTAAGGTGTAAGTGTGTTTTGGGTTAAAATATTTCACCTGAGTTAAAACACTTTTCACACAGTTGTACAGTCGTTGCCACTAATGTTTTTCTAATTTGCTCTCAGATGAGCTCAGACTGTTGGAAAYKTATTGTCAACTAAAGATGACATCAGTGTATCTTATTCAAATTGTTTTATATTTTCTGACTAGTTGTGTGTGAACGAATGAAAAGCTGCAGCTGTACCATAATGTAGGGTAATTTGTCTGTTCCAATATTTTGTTTGCTTCCGACCACATCATCGTTTTGGTTTTAATTGTTTCCTGTAGAAAAGTTAATTACAGAGTGTACAACATTCAGCTTCTGTTTGAGTTTGTTTTGTTTCTCTGACTGTTGAAACTACAGAACAATTCAGTTATTTATTTTATGAAGTTTTTGTGTAGTAAGCTGTTTACAAAATGAAACATATGTGATAGGCCACGGGAAAACCAGCAACAAGTCTCCCTGGGTGTGTTTTGTGTTATTAACGTAATCTGAAAGTGTGGGTTCTAAGCTACTGTATCCAATGATGTCAAACATATGGCAATC
Organism: Austrofundulus limnaeus; assembly: GCF_001266775.1. Lineage (NCBI taxonomy): Eukaryota > Metazoa > Chordata > Actinopteri > Cyprinodontiformes > Rivulidae > Austrofundulus > Austrofundulus limnaeus. The sequence goes on from NW_013952657.1 coordinate 373,172, forward strand.
AGAAAAAATGAAGAAGATTTGGACATTTGAATGTTGTTAATCTGCAAACAAAATCAGGGAGAAAACAGGCCTCAAAGTTTCAGAGGAGTTGTCTCCACCAGAGGGCGCTTCTGGGGGTGTTAYCAATGTCTGTTCATTTACATGAATTTGCATTAACTCCACCCCCGAGCACTGACTGTCAACACAGGTCGGCTCTAGGAAAGTGTGCAGACAAAAGCTCAAAAGGCTCACAAGACAGAAGCTTGATTGTTTTAACACCACAGTCACGATTATTATTTAAAAGGTACACACAATTTTAATTCAAGTCTATTTCACACCATCATCCTTATGATTATAGTAACAAGTGTCACACTCCCTGCTAACATATAGTTGTTTTACTTTGTAAAACAACTTGTTTTACTTTCTATCAGTTCTAGACCAAATTTATCTGAGGAACAAGATGGGGCCAGTGTTTTTTCATGGGGCACCCTAAGCAGAAGCTTAAAGTGCAACACCTTCACATTTTTTTTCTTTACTTTTTTTTGTTAAAGTACAACAGTGTCCAGGACAAGTTTTAAAGAGGCACTGCCCCCTGTTCATTATAGTTTAGGACCACCCTTGTTCATCACCCCTGCAGCTGCAGAATGGACTCTCACTGCAGGTCTTGATGCTCAATTCTGACTTTTAGCTGTGAACACTCACATTAAATGTGACCTCCATCAGACTCCTGTGAACTCTAGATGGCGCTGTTGTGACCTGCATGTGCAGATAACTCAGCCAGCTGTTTACAGTTAGCTAAACATGCTATTCGACATGCTTGTTTAGTTCAGTGTTTATATCTGAACTTTCCTCTGACCGGATGCTCCAGTGAGTTTTTTTTTTTTTTTTTTTTGCAATGAAGTGACGAGTTTGTCGCGGTCCTGTATCCCATGCATACCCCGCATCCATTACGCCCATAGTCTCAGTGTATGGTCAGCTCAGTTTATCATGCTTCTGTTTCAGGGCCCCCTAGCGGCCGCTTAGTTCGCTTATGCCTTGGGCCGGCTCTGACCGCGACCAAAGAAAGACGATACATTTAGTTGATTACCAGGATGGAAAATGAAAAGAAAAAAGATGAAGCAACTGGACTGCTGTTCTAAAGACGTGTGGAGTTACAAGATTTAAACTGGAGGTTAGTGTCTGTTGAGCTTTCACCCTCACTCCTGTAACAAAATGTTCTGAAACTCATCGGTGTCTGCCTTGATAAGACAGTTTCTGAC
>NW_013952657.1:378346-379591 GCF_001266775.1 Austrofundulus limnaeus
TAAGCACGGAGTGGAAGGGAGGAGCGTGGCAAAAATTTTACCGGAAATACATCATTAATGACCGTGGCATATAGGCAATTAGGATTCAGGAACTTGCAGACAAGCCCCTCCCACAGACCTGGGTCTAGGTTGGGGTTCCAGTAATCCATGTCTGAGCCAGGGAAATTGAGCTCCTTGTTTTCTTTCCATCAATACAAATATTGTGAATCACTCTTTGTCTGGTCTGAAACCTAGAACCAGTCTGCTTTGGGCACCTGCCCCCCACAGCATAGCTCCTAGGATCAATCAGCACACAAACTCCATCATGAGGCAGCGACTCACAGAGGAGACGTGTTCTGAATGTTGATCAAACATAAAAACCAACCTGTGTCAATAAATCAACCTCTATGTACAGAAACTGAATTCTCTTTTGTGTTAGAAGCTATKTTGTCTTATTTGAAGGTTTTTCTATCAAAGAATTGATGTAATATGCACTTTCTGCAATTTATTCACAGAGATAGTAAAAATCTATGAAACTATTGTTCTTTTAGAGCGTTACATTTTTATGACTGTTTTTATTACTTTTTTATGACTTCAAATTAAACACAGGCAAGATTTTATGCACTCTTTAACAGACTAAAGTGAACGTTTGTCATTTCACTGGAGAGAAATGATACTGCACACTGCTGGCTCTTTTAGTTACATTATTGCATTTTTTGATACTTTTTAACAAAAGGAGAAAAAAAAAAACAGGAGCAAGCGAGCAGAAATGTATGTCTCTAAGGTCCAACATCTTTGATGCCACAGAGATTCTGTCTCAGTTCAAAGCCTTCTCATTCTTCCTATGCAGAAATAACTGAGGAAATCAACACTCCTTCATAAAATTAAAAATGAGTATGGAAATATTAACAGAAGCATCAGTGAAGATAAAAGCAAACTGCAAAGTTTCAGGAGCATTCTGGTTTGAAATAAATGCTTAATAATGACTTTAAATCTACTTCCAGGAACATCATTTAAACTGTCATTGTCCAAGAGCAGGAACTGTGTGTGAATATGAGCAGAAAGGCTGTAATGTCTTGGATTTTGACTCTCAGTAGTAAGAGAGCAAAGCAGAAACAGGCCTTTGTGTCTGAAACAAGAAACTGTCAACAGCTTCCTAATATATTAATGTACTTAAAGTCAAACTACTCTCGTGAAAACAAAATGTGAAGAAAAGCACTGAGTAAATGCCAAACTACCTGCAGATATGTGTGTGTGTGTGTGTGT
>NW_013952657.1:380041-381686 GCF_001266775.1 Austrofundulus limnaeus
GATTTTTGTAACTCACTGATGTCCTTCTTCAATGAAAAAATTCTTACTATTCACAAACACCTTGGCCCAAACACCCCTCACAGCTCACATGCAGAACTCCCCCCTCCCCCGTCCACTTCTCTGTCTTCTCCCCTCTGCCGCTGACATCTCAGATATCATTAGAAAGTCTAAGCCCTCATCCTGCCAGCTCGATCCATTTCCCACTGTTCTTGTTAAATCCTGCCTCCCGTCTKTGCTCCCTATCATCGCCACTATTTTCCACTCCTCCTTGACCTCTGGTATTGTTCCATCAGCTTTTAAATCTGCAGCCATTACGCCCATCAAGAAACCCGGTCTTGACCCAAGAAACTTCAGTAACCTTCGTCCAATCTCTAACCTGCCCTTCATCTCCAAGATTATGGAAAAAGTTGTTGCCAGTCAACTCCACTCTCACCTTTCCAGCAATAACCTTTATGAGGAGTTTCAATCTGGTTTTTGGCCCCACCACAGCACCGAAACCGCCCTCYTAAAAATCACCAACGATCTTCTCCTTGCTGCCGACTCTGGTCTCCTGTCCATCCTCGTCCTCCTTTACCTAAGTGCTGCTTTTGATACGATCTCTCATTCTATTCTCCTCAACAGACTCACATCCATTGGCATCTCAGGTACTGCGTTTYYCTGGTTCAAATTTTTTCTTTCTGGTCGCACTCAGTTCATCCAGATGTAATCCTCCCACTCTGAGTCATCCCCCGTCTCCACTGGCATGCCCCAAGGCTCTGTCCTTGGACCCCTTCTCTTCATTACTTACCTCCTTCCTCTTGGTTACATTTTCRGCAAATTTGGTGTCCGTTTCCATTGTTATGCCGATGACACACAGCTCTACCTGTCAACCAAACCAAACTCCACGCACCCTCCCTCCATCCTCACTGACTGTCTCAATGAACTCAGTCACTGGTTTTCAGACAATTTCCTTCAACTGAATAGTGATAAAACAGAAATCATTGTTGTCAGCACTAAAAAGTCAATCTCAATATCTAATAATCTCCTCATCCCTATCAACAACTCTCTGCTAACCCCCTCCCCTCAGGTCAAGAGTCTTGGTGTCATCCTCGACACCACTCTCTCCTTCACTGCTCACATCAGTAATGTTACTCGGTCTGCCTACTTCCACCTCAGAAATATCAACCGTCTCCTTCCTTCTCTCACACCCCGCACCACAACCATCCTRGTCCACAGTCTTGTGACCTCACGGATTGATTACTGCAACTCTCTCCTTTTTGGCCTCCCCAACAAATCCCTCCATAAGCTTCAGATGGTGCAGAACTCAGCTGCACGTGTCATCACCCAAACCTCCCATAACCACATCACCCCAGTCCTGCAGCACCTCCACTGGCTCCCGGTCAAATCACGCATCGTCTTCAAAATTCTTCTTCTCACGTTCAAAGCTATCCACCATCTTGCCCCTCCTTACATGTTCGACCTCGTACACATCTCCATCCCCTCCCGCTCTCTCAGATCCTCTTCTTCCCTAACGGAGTTGTTATGTAACTAAGTACAAATACTTTGTTACTGTACTTACTGTAAGTAGACATTTTAGTTATCTGTACTTTACTTGAGTAATTATTTTTCAGCATACTTTTTACTTTTACTCATTACACTTTTACAC
>NW_013952657.1:381960-392336 GCF_001266775.1 Austrofundulus limnaeus
GTCTGTAAGCGGTTCTATTGAGGGTCGAGGGCCGACTGTGGTCCCTGGACTTTGCTGGCCAGATGGAATTCATCTTGGAGAAGCTGATAGACTCGGCTCGGCAGAATTTGCCCACACCATTTGCCTGATTGGAATCGCCACCTTGAGATGCATCAGCAGAACTCAAAGCAGATGGGAAATTGTGTCGTCTGCCTYTCTCTTCTGTTCCCAAAACAACTGATTACAGAATCTGGATCTCCCCAACAACGGCCTTAGATCTGTTGACTAAATTCTTCCTGGCTGGATGTGTCGACAAGGCTCTGTCCCATACCTCCCCCCCTCCTCACACCCGTCTAATCTGATTTCCAGAGCAGGCTGAAAGCTGCACAGAAATGAACAGTTTCCATCAATATTTCTGAACTATAGCTGCGCTGTTTTGGGGTACTGGATTCTTTGGGCCCCCTAAACTCACTTCCTCCTCTGGCTAATAAACTTGCTCTATGCAGAGGTTTTTTTCATAAACACCATAGTGTGTCACAGTGTTGATTTAATATGATGTTTTTGCCTTTTTTCCTCTGTCATGGTCTGTGTTTATTTTCCTTAGTTTCCTAGTGTTTTCAGTGTTCCCCTGTGTTTCTCTGACCTGAAGCCCCGCCSTCTCTCACCTGTGTCCTCTTGTGTCTGCTCCAGGTGTGTCTTGTTGCCCTAATTAGTTTGCCTTTATATTCTGTGTCCTGTCTTCAGTGTTTGTCCGATCATTGTGCTGTTTTACCCAGCCACTGTGGTGTTCTCTGTGTCCCTGGTCCTGTGAGAGTTTTTGTGCTGCCCTGCCAGCCTTTTAGTTTTCTTATTAAATATTTTGTTAAACTTTGGATTTTTGCCTGCACCCTGGATTTGTCCCTGCCTGCACCTCACATCCTCATCTTCCCTTCCCTTGTTTGTTTTTTCAGTTTTTCTTTGTTTCTACGATGGCACCACGGTAGGCAGCCTGTTACTGCAACTCCACTGTTTTGAGCTGCTGTAATGTTCAAATTTCCCCACTGTGGGGTCAATAAAGTTTTGCCTGCCTGCCTAGAAATGTTTGTGTTTTCTAAAGTCGCTCAGCTGAGGCAGCCATTTTGAATTAGAGTGACTTAAAAGGTATAGCTTTATGTCCAATGATTTACTTTCTATGAGTTTCATTATGTATCCATTACTTCATGAGATATTTTGCTGAAACAACAAACATTATTCACCTTCACCTTTGGCATCAGACAATAATATTCATTTTAATTTAACAGAAAGCAGTGCCCCTCTGTCCTAAATGTGGCACCAAATAACCTCATCAGTCATCTGAAAAAATTCTTTAGCTCCAAAAAATAAATCCTTGGCTTAATGTTTAAAAGCCCCCAGCTAATTCTGCACAACAGCACTGCTGGGGGCTGACCATTACTGAAATGATTCCCATTGGGGAGGATCACAAATCCCTGTTTTCACAGGAAGCCTTATTATAGAGGGGCTGATTAATTTGATCAGCACATTAAAAACACAGGAAGGCAGGAAAAGGAAAGCACACAAAGATTATTAGCTGTCGTATTGTCTCAACCTGTGAGAGCTGAGCTGTGTACTGATGGAGGAATGTGCACTGGGAACCGTTTGTGGGATCATGCATCACTCTGAGAGTAAGTGTGTGTTCTCCACCATCATCTGGGTGCAGCCCGTATTTCCTCACCTCCATCACTTCACACAGCAGTGGAAATGGAAGCTGCCGCCTGGGTTTCCTCATCGATTTACAGCTTGGACAAAGTGCCAGAGATTCACACTGTGGTGCATCAGCACTTCTGCTGCCAGGAAGAAAACAAATTAGAAATAAGTCTCTGTCCAACGGTGGCACAATATGGACTCTGTTAGAGAGAAAGGAAAATATTTTTAAAATTCAGCATACAACGTATTAATTAAAGCAATAATTMAATTCACAAAAACAGGCATGCTGGTGATTAAAGTTATTATTTGACTTTTTGCTGCTCGGACTTGTTCCAAATTCAGTTTTGGATGATTTGACAGTAAATGATGCATCACTTGGCAGTAAATTGTAGCTGTTAAAACATTTTGGGATCAGGTATACTCTACCTCGACTGTATGCAGAGACACACAGTCAGGTCAGAGAGGGGTGTCAGCAACAAACAGCAGGTCTGCTGATGTTTCTGTTGGAATAACAACACATCCTTATTTTGACATTGTCACAATCCAGAGCCATTTGAGTCACATTTTTGTYTAGTTAAGGACYCAATCTAAGAAAAAATAAAGGTTTGTGGAGTTTGTAACTTCACAGAGCAAATTTTGAAGATATGAACCTGTAAGACTTTTCATCACAGCTTTACTGTGACTTTACCATCAGGGCTGTGTTTAATGAGGCAGGACTGATGTCATAATGTACAYAAATGTTCTGATCCTGACCCAAATATCTAGAACCAGATTTATTAGTAAATGCACTTGTGCACCTTTTTCACATATTTACAGTAATTTGGCTTTAACTGTGCAGCTTTTAGAGATATTACGGTATTTACTGCAGGCTGGCCCCGCCCCTCCTCCCGATATCTCTCTGCAGAGAGAAGTCGACTCAAGCCTGCAGAGATGATCATAAAACACATTTTAAGAGGTCAGATTCAGAGCAGAGAAAAGAATAAAAAATCAAACTTTAAGCTTCAGTCTGAGACTGATGGGACAAATGTTTAATCCCGGGTAGCACTGGTTGCTGCGTTGTTGATGGCTCAGACCAGACTTTCWACCTGAGACTTTAGACCGAGGAAACACCTGAGTGAAGAACATGAAAACGGRCGTCAATAAAAGACAAAAGTTGAGAGGAAACTAGTTCTTATCCTGATCAGGAGGCTGTAAAACYTGTTTGTCTCAGATGTTCAACGAAGAGCAGTTTATTAAAGTCTGCAATAATACTGCTACAAAATACATCCAAGCTAACCTCTACTGAGAACTGAGAACACCCAAACCCAGTTCAGCTGACTGTCCAACAGCTCACCTGAAACTCACCTTCTTCTAATGACCCTCACATTAACCGTCAACATAAAAATGTTTAACTCAGTCTTAAATTYTGAATGACAGAAAATGAATTTGTCGTTGTTTTCTACCATTAAATAAAGACGTCTTTAAAAACTTTGTTAAACAGTTTGTTTTTAAGTTTCCTCTCCTGTCTCACTTCACACAGGGTTCCTACAGTTTGACAGTTATATTGAAGACTTTTTAATGCCAAGGGAAATTAAATTTAAGATCAATTTCACAATAAAAACTGTGGCAYAAACTCATGAATCAAAGTATATTTGGTTGAATTATTCAAATATTGTTAATATACCAATTGTTTTTATCCATATCTAACTGCTTTTTTAAACAGCAAAAACCTTCTTAGCAGTCAGTTTTAAACAATTTAATTCCTGGAAACCCTATAACGACCTAAGATTTGGAGTTTTCGGACCCACAGTGGGGTCTTCAGCCTAATTCGCTGTAGATAAAACGAAGTGCCTGTGACCTAAAATTTTTGTAAGAAATATTAATGCATTTTTGGAAAGGCGACATCATTAACACAGAAAACAAATTTCACWTTGCTCAGAAGGACAGTTGTTGAGATATTTGCATGTGYAATWACAAGAAGTGATGTCAAAGGATAAAAATGCATGTGAATATTTAAAAAAAATAAATGTTACCAATTATTTTAATATTTGAAATGAATTGCAGTCATCCTATTTACAATGTTTTAACATTTATAAGTCTTCTGAAACACTGATTTAAAAGGGACCTACTATGCAAAWTTTCCTTTTTTTATTCAACTTTGGGTATGTACTTCTTAAAAAACAGTCCTAGGACCAAAAAATGCACCCAGGGACATATTTACTGTAAGTAAATGTATTTTTAATGTATATAAACGACAAGTTTTATACTTCCTACATTTTGTGATGTCACAAGCCGTACGACAACCCACCAGAACCTGCGTTCAGCCCCTTACCTAGCAACCCCCGGGTGAAGCTCCACCTCCTCAGTATAAAAAGCCGTCACCGTGTTGTTGTGCAATGCACAGCTCATTACACAACAAGCCTTCTGATAGTGCAATTGGTAGAGTGTTGGACCAGAGAGTGGGAGACTAGGGTTCAAGACTGGCATGGACACAATTTAATCATTTATTTATTTTRYTTCGTTATGAACARGTTTTCTCATGTACCTCTATTGTTTAGCTTATTAAAGCCTTGTTAAAGCCTATTTGTTCGAGTTTCTGAGGTATTTTGACCGCTGCTGCTCCCTGCTCTGGTAACAGCATGCAGAGTGAGCGCAGAGCAGAGGAGGGAGAGAAAAAAAAGAAGCTGCGACCACGACTCTGCCTCTGGGTCTCATATGGTTGTACAACGGAGCTTCTGCTATTATTAGCCATGCTAACGTAAACGCTGGCTTTGGAGGGCGGAGTTAATGTCAACAGATTTTTGGAGGGCGTTACCAACAGAGCTCATTAACATAAACAGCTCTTCTGKACYMAAGTCAGAGCAGGCAGAACTAGAAAATGGGAAATTTTATTATCTGAGAATTATTTTGTGCATTAAATTGAATGAACATGGTCTGGATAGCCCACAGACATACCATAAACATTTCTAGGACCCATAATTGGTCTCCTTTAAGACATTTTAAGGCTAATTAAGGCCTTATTTTTGGATTGATGAATTRGATGACTTGAGACTTTTTGAGGGTCTGCAGGAACCCTGTTTACATCATATAAATACTAAATTTAAAACCTTGTGAAAAATGTATTACATTGTGATATGTTACACTTGTATTAGAGCAGTATCTTAGCTTGGAGCTAAGATACTGTGTGATAACAGTGGCTAAAATCACAGGACTTAACGCGTTCACGGTTTGAACCCCGTAAAGCTCCAAGCAACCTGATTTACATTCTGAGTGAGAGACAGAGAAATGAAGCCATGCCAGTTCAGACGTTACCCATATTAACAAGGTGTGTGTCAGATGTTGGGGAAGCAGGTGATTCTGGTGTGAAATGGGTTTCTGGAACAAGCTTGGAACAGCTAAGATGCAGATCAGGACCCTCGAGCTCCCAGACCTCCGGCTGACTTTGCTGAATCCTAAATGTGTTCCAGTCTTATAAATCCACATAATGCTGCTCAGACTGGTGTTGTGAGTCCCGCTGAACATTATAGCATCCAGTGAACACAGCAGGTCCAAAAACAATCAGAACAAAGAATAAAGCAAAGAGAAGCTCAGCCATGCAGTGCCCTGTTCCCTGCAGGGAACACCGAGGACCGGCTGGACTTCCTTTCACACAAGCAGGTGCATGAAATCCCATCATACCATCATGGAGTCTAAACAGTTTGATTCAGATGAAAAACACCTGCTTACATAAATTACACTGCTTTTTTCTCGTGGCAATCCATTAAACTTGTACCTTTTTTTAACAGCAAATGTCAGACCTGTTCGCAGTGACAGCTGAATTATTTTGCTGCAACATGTAGCAGGAGTCTGATCTGAAAATGATGACATTATTAAGGCGTCACTCACACTGCTTGGCTTCAGGGTACTTGGGTAGTGGTTGAAGGATCAGGGTGCATGTAGTCATTTCTTGCGTGGCATTTGAGCCTAATTACTTTTCAAAAAACTAATTAGTGGCCATTTATTGAATGAGTGTACACGCTCTGTYTTWAGACCCGGTTTGTCCCTCATTTAGTGTTCACTGGCACTGACTGGTGAACACGGCTGGCTGCTGGCACTTCCTGGGCTTCGTGCTGCTCATAGATTCGACACCATTGCCCTCTGGTGGCCACTTCCCAGCACTGCAGCTGGTGAAGCAGCGTTAGTGGAGCTGGGCTTGTATGCAGCGGCACGCCGCAGAGCCTGTCAATCATTCCCGTTTCCACCCGATGTGAGGCGAAACGGCCAATCTCTCTGCTGGTTTTGCTTAACTCAGACGAGGATCTGCCGCTTCCTCCGACGCTGTGACCTTTTCTCTCTTTTCTCCTCACGTTCTCTGACAGCCAGTCTTGACCTGTTTACTCCTTCATTCTTACACTGCACAAAGAAGCCTCTGCAGATGCTAATATTGTTTCTTTTAGTCACACACACACACACAGACACACACACAGGACTGAAACCAGATGCCTACTCTCTGCACTGAACTCATTGTTTGATTCTAAGCCTTTCGGGGCAGAGGCAGACGAGGGATCACTCAGGAATCCCTCCYRACGGCTGTGAAATAATCTCTTTTGAGTAAATGCAACATGACGGAAGATGATGGTGAAGAGTGAGGCGGAGATACAGAAAGGCAGAGKGAGTGCAATGATTTGAAAAAGAGAGGGTAAAGGAGATGGAAATGTCCCACTATCCCAGTAGGTACTCCCACTTRAGGAGTCTGTGCATCCAGTGCAATCCTTCAGCAGACAGCCTCAGATTGTCCTCCAGGATTTCCCTCTTGCAGCACTTTGCAGCGTTTCGCTGCACCCCGTCTCTTTACAAGCCTCGAGGGGCGGCTGTGGAGAATCACTTGAGCATGAACTTCTCCACATGCTGCTTGGCAAACTCCAGTCAAGATTTAATTAGAGTTTTCTATTAGCCACTCCCTCAAAAAGCTCAAAGGAACTCAGGCAACAGTTAGACGCTCAGTCTGTCCCATCTCACCTGCTGTAGCTCCTTCTGAGGTGTCTCAGGTGTCTCATGTGTCTCAGGCGTCTCAGGTGTCTCAGGTGGGGCTTTTTGAGAACCAAGTACTCCTGATAGATTTAAACATTTCTTCATGATTAGTTGAATGAAACCCCTGGTAATGTTTAGGACCTTGAAAATTATTTTGTATCCATCTATGATTTTTATTAATCTTTTCTTGAGTTGAATTAGGACYGTCTCTTTAAAAGGAGTTAATATTTATGCAATCATCTATTTTCTTTTACACATTTTTTAAATTTATTCAACATTAATTTGAAGAAACTTGAGTTCATTTTTACATTAAAGAGTGTTTTTTCTCAAGTTTATATTGACTGCAATTGATTTATAATAATAATAAAAGGGTTAAACATCTTAAGGAGGTGAATACTTTTTAAAGGCATCTAATGATTATTAATGATTATTTACTTTAAGTTTAATTAAACTCCATTTACAGACAAAAAGGTTTGACTCCATTTGTTAAAGGGATCCCCGATTAGTTGTAACATTAGACTTTATTTGATAAACATATATTTTAACTGTAAAATAAAGACTGTAAAAATACTGTAGGCTGTTTAATTTGTAAATTTTTAAAAATCTATTTTAACACTAATGGAGCCATTTTATTTACACGCAAAGCATTCTGGGTAAATGATGACYTGGATAGGTCCTCGGTGCGAGGCTGCTAGCGAGCTATATCCACCCTGAAGGTTAATCTTGGACAATATCTGATGATCGACTCTTTTAAATGAAACCAGAGAGCGTTGACAGAGAGGAGAAGGTAGAAATGACTCAGCCTGGAACTGAAAATATGGATGGAGGACAACAGAGCTGCTTCATGGAAGAAGAACCTCAGTTTATCATGTTAGCTTTAGCGTTAGCACTGACGCTAAATTGCCTTATGTATTAGCTCAGCGCTAGTGCGACAAACAAGCTAAACTAAATCTCTGGACCCGGCTGCATTTGACTTACAGATCAATCACTTCACTTTGTCCTTTGTGAGTCCTTGGTTGCACCTTGTCTGCTCATCCCATGGCTCAAATCCAACTGTTAGCCTAGCATCTTAGCTTGGGAAAAGTGAGAGAAAACACTCCCTCCTTGTGGAGACAGTGGTTGTATCCTGTGTCACTGTTACAAATACTGTCACACAGTGTTTTGTGATCCTCCAGGGGTAATTTGATGCAGTTTTCCCAAATATTTTTGGTCGCATATGTCTGTCTGTCGTTCTGTCTGTGGACAACATTACTCTAAAACTTGTGGACAGATTGTCATGGCATTTTTACCACATGTGGGTACTGGCACAAGGAACACACCTTTAAATTTTGGTGATGTTCCAGATCACGATGCGGATACAGGAATTTTTTTAACACTCTGAGATGGCAAAGCTGTGATGCTTTCACAGGGCTTCTGTAAAAAAAACAGTGAACTGGATTGGACAGCACGGACTTCAAACTTTATAAAAGTAATGTTAAAACCAGATTTAATGATGAATAATTCTTGCCAAAATGTGCGCATTTACAGAACGTTTTGTGACCAGGAAGTGCGTGAACGCACCATGAAACCTATTTTTCCCATTTCCTCAAACACACCACATTTCTGAAACAACCAATCAAATTAGTTTCTCTACTAGGCTTGTAAACAGAGAGCTGCCGGGCCTCAAAGTTTGGAGACGGGGGGAGCCAGGAAGCACTTTATAAAGAGTCAAACCATTACAAACTCATACAAGGAGATAAAACAGARGTTTTACATGGTGAAATGTGACTGATGAAAACTTAGGAGCTTAATCCCACACCAGTTTGACCATGAATAACGTCGGATGACGAGTCTGACTTTTTTTTCATATTGGACTCCACCAAGAAGAAATTCTTTGCATACTGCTGCTTAAATGTTCACTACGTCAAAACTTATTCAGCAAATGTGTTTCATCTCTGCTTTTGCGCATTAATTCTTACAGAATGGGCAAATTGGTCTTGGTGGAGGTTTGCACTCTCTGAGTGCTTCTAGTTATTTTTCCAAGTTTTATGACAACATATCCAGTGGTTTATGAAACATTTTGCTAACAGACATATTTGACTCCAATAATCATTGGCAAAGTTTAACAGAAACATACAGTAAAAAAKGTCATGTGCCTTGTCTTACATCAAGGAGCAAGAAACATTGTAAATTATAAATTGTTCACAAACTCAAACACACACTGGTAAACCTTCGTCATGCTAAACTTTACTGGACTTACTGTATCATACTGAGAACAGAATCAACAGCACAAGTATTTCACTACACAGAAGCTTTGGACATGTCTGGAGAAAAGCCTGTTTAAACCTCCTTCCACTGTGGAAGATGTAGGTAAACGCTAATTTAGCTAAAAATAAAAATGAAATGACAAGAGCCCAGACAACATTAAGACATTTTTTCCAAAGCTGTTATCTCAGCGACTTTAATTAGAGATGAAAAAATAAATGTTAGTGCTGGAAGTGTTTACACGTGCATTTATCTGCCTTTGTCCYCAATGGTTATTATAATTGAAGATTAAGTGACAAAAACGAAAAGAAATGAGCAGCGAGGCAGATGTTTTTCAGAGTCTAATGAACCCTCTGCTATCCATTTACACCAATCACAGGAGAAGCCTCTCTCACAAACACACAKAAACAAACTCAGTCACATCATTTTCTACTTTAAACGTCCCATTATCGAGCTCCTTGTTTAATCCCGTCTGATTGCAGCACATCAAATTAGCAAACACACAGATCCCAAACATACCCACAGAAAACAGTGTTCACACATCACTTATACACAATTTACACAACTTACAGAACACTTGCATGAGTGCTCTGCATAACGAGCTCGCTGTGTAAAGAGCTGGCTGATGTTAAGGAAATCATCTGATGCTGATGTGTGATGTGCAGCTGAGAGGCAGCAGAACATCTGATTGGTCATAAACAGCTTCTGTCTGTATGTCGTCTCATTAGGTTCAGTTTTAATAAAGAAACGGAGAGCTTTTCCAAATATTCKCACGCTCTGTGTCTACATTACGTTCACATACGAGTTGGGTTTAATATAAAAGCGCCTATTTGTTCCGCGAGCACAGTTCCAATTAATTACTTACACTGTTGTGTTATTTCTACGCCGCGCCAAATATATTGTTTTTCTGCACATCGGGTTTATCAAGATGTAGGCGCCGATTGTGCCAGACACAAATGAAAAATAATTTAAAGGGAAAATGATGAACAAATGTATTCTGGAATATATTGTATTTTGTTTTTATACTTGGCATCTCTTTCCTGCAGCACAACAAATGAGCAATTAAATTTTTACCATGGTAATTAAACAGGGAGCCTTTAAAACCGTTATTTCTATTAAATACAAGGGGGAAATAAGTTTGTTGACTCTAAACAGGTTTTCTGGTTTTACTATAATAACCTGACACTCAGTTCTGCTGTAAAAGAACCAGAATAACGGAGCAACAGCCAGTTTCTGTCTGCCAACCTCTTCATTGTCCACTTCAGACTTGYAAATGGTAWTTCATGCCTTCATTTCTAGCCGCTTAGACTATTGTAACAGCTTGTTCACCTGTCTGAACCAGAGACAGTTAACTCACCTTCAGCTTGTCCAAAACTGGGCAGTAAGACTCCTAACTGGAACCTCTAAATTCAGCCACATCTCCCTGATCCTAGCAGAACTTCACTGGCTTCTGGTTCAGTTCAGAATCTGGTTCAAAGTCC
>NW_013952657.1:392888-395312 GCF_001266775.1 Austrofundulus limnaeus
ACTTACTTACTTACTTACTTACTTACTTACTTACTTACTTACTTACTTAGTGGATGACTTACACACCTTAAAGTGTAACTAAACCCCAAATCAACTTCTGTTTTGCAGATAATCTATCTAAATTGTACCTATTACCTATAGTACCTATAGTATTATCGTTATATTTATGTGCAAACAGTGACATTTTTTGTGTAAATTTATTGAATTCTGCAGTATTTTGTCTAAACTAGTTTTYGTGCTGCCCTCTAGGGATCTAATGTTGGTTACTGCAGATGAATTTTCCTGTTGGTTAAAACAGTACATCTTGATGCATGCTTCTCTTACAGCTCCAGTGTTCAGGTATAAAAGCCTCAGTCAGAGACGTCCCTGCAGTGAGTCAGGAGGTGGAGCAGCGAGCACTGTGATGAAAGGTTGTTACTGCTTTGAACAGCCCAGTGTTATGCTGATAACGTTACTTTTACTTCAGGCTGTGGCAGAGAGCCTGGTGTGTCCTCTGAATGACCCGAGGGGGACAGAACACACGTCAGTCCTGGATTGAGCTGTTTGTGAATTTCAAGTGAACCACCGAAACACAGAAATGAGAAAATATTCTTTCTGTGCTCTTTTGAACCAAAGTCATATTTTATACTGTTTGTTGCCTGAATTTAGTTTGAAAAAGCTAAATGTGAGCTTGCATTAACTTTTTACAAAATYCAATCATTTGTTGAGAACATTCAGAAATGTTAGCTTGTCAAATTAAGCTGTAATGTTCCTTCATCATTTTTTAATGTATTTTAAAGAAATTTTCAACTTGTCAAAAAGCTGTTGTTACTGTTATTGTTTCTCACTAATATGAAGAGCAGCTTCTGGTTGGTAAAGTTAGAAAATGCTATATTTTCTTTCTTTTTTGTCACTGTGTTCCTTCATCCTGACCACACCTCCTCACTCATTCCCACTTCATTTTTAGAAGTAATCCTCCAAAGAAAAAGATTTTTATTTATTTATTTGTGTCAACCACTTTATGGATGACAGCTTTCTCAACAAAAGGGAATTTACCAGTGGACTAATAAGATTATCACTATAGACGATGTTGTTACAACACTCAGAACTACATAACCACCACTGTCGTCTGCCCAGGTAAGCTGAAAAACAAATGTTTTGTTTGATTGTTTGGTCTATCTGTGATCTACGGTTATCATTCTTCAGAGAACGTACTTTCCCATCTCACAGCAAAGTTCAGTATTATTCTGAGCCGCAAATTTCCAAAACTGATATTGTATAATGTTGCTGCCATTTTTTATTATCATTACAACAAAGTATGCTATACGACGGAGTATTAGGGCCACACAATGAGATATTTTCAAAAAAAATTTAAATTACGAGAATAAAGTCATAATATTACGACATTAAAGTCGTATAAAAATAAAGTCATAATATTATGAGATTTAAGTCGTTATTAGGAGTTTAAAGTCATAATATTACGAGATTAATGTCAATATTATGAGAAAATAGTCAATACTGTAGACATGAAAGAAGCATGCAGTTACTGCATTAAAATGATGAATATTGAACAACTTGACAAGTTGTTCTTTAGTATTGCTATAAATAAATAGTAAATCTTTTAGCACATTAGCATCAAATTATCAGTAGCAGGACTTGGAAATTGTGCAAACAACTATAAACTGAAGCTGTGTTGTAATTAATGGATCCACTGATGGATTTAGTCGTCATGTAGCTAATTTGGATGAAAGCGTATTAATCTAACAGTGACCCGAGTCATCATGGACTACTTTATAAACACAGAGACATGGCTGTACAGCAGGTGTGGGGAACATAAGGAGGAAATGAGGAACTGGAAATAGACACGTCATGATTATGATTTTTCTCATAATGTTAATCTCATAAAATTACGACTTTAATCTCGTAATAATAAAAAATCTCGTTGTGTGGCCCTAACACTCTGTCGTAAAGCTACGATGCTGCAGGTTGTAAACTGCAGAGGCCTGTAGAGAGAAGCTGCTGTGATGATGTGTAGAAATGGGCGAGACTTGAGGTTCCTAAGGAGACCAATTRCAAGTKGTTTAGAAACYGTTATGATGAGAAGTCAAATTTGTTTTCTATTTAAACATATAAACAACATTTTAATAACAAGTGATGGTGACATAGTTACTTTATTATMGTATAGTATTTAAATATATGCCTGAGAAACACATAAAAGTGCRCCTTTAAGGCACAGTTCTTGCTTTTACTTACATCTTTCTTTAGAGTAACTTACCCCAAAATTAAATTATTTAGCTGATAAACTGTCTAGAATGTGTCTAAAATGTTATATAGTACTGATTCTGTGCTAATTTAGATGTTTTTGTGCGTATTTGTTCAAATCTGTAATATTTGGTCTAAAAACGTGTTTTTGCTGCTCATATGGGTAGAGCAGTGGTACTGCAG
>NW_013952657.1:396166-398391 GCF_001266775.1 Austrofundulus limnaeus
GAAGAACGCACTAGTGTTCAGACCAGAACAAGCAGCAGCAGCAGTGAGGTGTGGGAGGAGCGTGTCCTCAGAGAGTGAATAAAGATAAAAGAAAAGAAAATGGCTTTGATTTATTTACTAAAAAAACAAGCGAACGTTGCGCACAGCAGATAATTAACTCACCAGATGATTTAGAGGTGATTTGTTCAGTTAGTTTCGTCACTCCAGAAGCTGCCAGCTGACGGACTTTTTTCCTTTTTTTGTCTCAAGCAGCTGATCCACATCGGTGCTGATATATCCTGCCAGAAAATCCAACTGCACACGGTCGATTTCAGGTAAAGATCTCCAGTCCGTCTGTTTCGGTTTTCAGTGGGAGACGCGTCGAGCGGCGAAAAGTTCAGATATTTGAACTCTGGCGGCGGCTCGGGCGGCAGCAGCTTCCGCAACACCGCATGCGCGGAAAACGCTCTGTGCCCCTTCTGCCTTCCTTGTGCACCGCCCAAAACGTACGTGACGTGACGCACGACCCCTAGAGGCGCGTCCTCCATAGACTTTGCATGTAAATCGGCCATTCCTGCCGCTCAAAACGCGTTCGGTGTGAACATAGCATAAGTTACAGTTTCTGTTTTTGTGTCTTTTGTCATTCCTCCCTGTTGTGTTCCCTTGTCATCATTACGCCTCATTTTCCCTCAGATTGTTTACTTCCTCCTCTGTTACACACACCTGCCAATAGTTTCTAATCAGTGTTCTCTCAGCTGTTGTCAATCCTCTCTTTTCCTCTGTGTATAAATACTTCTCTTATGTCCTCACACGCTCACTGGTTCATTGTTTGGTTTCTCCACCAACAGTTATGGTTTCCTTCGTCGTCTCCAAGTTTTTCTTTATTTAGCTGCCAGCTTTTTGTCTTATTTTTGTTAAAATAAATATTTTTACTTAAAAACTGTTACCTCTGTCCGGATTTGGGTTCATTCCTCGTCCAAACCATAACACTGCAACAAAACCCTCTGCAGTGACTGGCTCATACAGCAGCCAGCATTCAATTTGTAAATTAAGTGCACATAAAACCTTTCCTCATAAAGCAAATGTTAACATTTTAGAGCTACAAGCTCACATAGAACTGACCTTAAAATGTGATTAAAGCTGATCTGAACAGTCTCACTGTAATATTTCTTCTATGGCTTTTGTGTAAGGTTCTCATTTCCAACATAGTTTTCTCTATTTGTCATCTCRCAATCACTCCACCTTTGTAGACTTTGTCTTGATGCCTACCTTTACCACTCTTTATTAATGAAGATAGAGATTCCATGGCAACTGGCCCCTCATAGAACAAGCGATTGTGATGGATKTGCAGACATCAGCGTCACTCTTTTTTTATCATTCCATCATTCAAATAAAAAGAAAAGAGAAAAAAGTCAAATGAAAAGTCAAGGCTAGTGTATTTATGGAGCATTTCTAACAAACAGTGTACCACAGTCTGCACACGCAGCATTAGAAGAAACACAGCATCATTTATAAAAGGTACAAGACAAATACAAGGACACTGAATTCAATAAACTTGACTGCAAACTTTCTACCTGATGTGGTGTTCTGAAACAAAAACACTAAACTCTCTCTGGGGACACTTGACATCCTCCAAGGAGAGCTAGTGATGAATTCCAACACAAAGTGCTGCTTTAGCCAGAAGATAATATGAGGAATATAGTCAGTGCATGTAAAAGGAGGATGAATGCTAAATAGCCTTTTTTTTATTTTCCCCAGAATCACCTAAGGGGATAAATTATGTTCTTAGAGGTTAAAGTTTAGGTTTATAAGCTTTATAATTACAAACAGAATTTGGTTTTGTGTATTTTTATTGTCTACTTGTGGTGAACCCTTACCCCTAATTTACACTACATGTGTTCCATCTCCACTCCGCTGCGGTCCGACCTCCGCAGCAAACACACACCCATTATAATCAATGAGAGTGTTTACACTGGCTGRGAAGGGCGGCGGTGAACGGACGGTGATCCGTCAAAATTAGAACAGATCTTATTTCTGCCAGAGTCAATTTTTAAAGATTACGTCACACCAACAGGAAGAGGAATGAGCACAAAATACGTATTTTCAAAATAAGACACTATTAGGCGGAATAATTTGTCGGAATTTTGTCGAAATCCCAGCTATATTAATAAATATACGGATATATTTCTACACAAATGCTGTCAGAATGTATGGTTCTGTTTGGGAAGCAGATGGAAACATGTAGC
>NW_013952657.1:398958-401620 GCF_001266775.1 Austrofundulus limnaeus
ACACACACACACACACACACTTTATGGATGATTTTTAAGGTTAGATTTCAAGTAATATACATGAATAAATACAGTACTTTTTAAATTGTTGCTTAGTCAAAAGTTATTTTAAATGGTCATTGTCAAATTCCTCTCACTCTGATTTCATCCATTGGTGCAGAGCTGCAGGAAGTTGGTGCCTGTRATTGGCTGGGCACCGTCAGTCCATAGTAGAGACAAACAAAACAAACGGGCCAAATTTGGACCACATCATAATTATAAATTAACCTCAACTTCCAACATCAAATTTTTCCTATTAATTAACATGTTAGCTGGACATGTTTTGTTTATCTGGACTTATGAAGGGCAATGACTTGACCTTTCTATGAACAATGTTTGGTTTACATGTTTGGAATCAAACGTGCTTATAGCTTAGACTTTGTTCTGAACATCCTGCTTGCTCTTCAAGACCTGCTTTCCTCTTTTTATGGTCTGGTGCTTTGTTTTATTTTAAAATACTGAGCAGTTTTATTACCGTGATGAAGTCCTACCTGTACACACCAATAAAAATGAGACCTTGTAAGAGGCCAAACTAAAGAGCAATCAACCTGGCTGCTGACTAAATCTGCTTTTCAGTGAAGAAAACCATCCTCCTTGCCAATTTAATGGAGTTGCTCTTTAACACACCATCTGTGCTCCACAGCATCAATATGGAGACTTCTACCCTGAGGCCAGTTTCTCTCCTTTATGCTTGTCTAATTGATATGTCAGTCTGTTTGGCTCCATTGCTGAGGAGGTCATTGATTTTCCTTTCTCTTATGAAAAGTCAAAGCATTTACTTCCAAAAGTATTTCATTTATTTATTCTTTCCTTTTCGTACTGTGAAACCACAAACAAACTTAACATGCTGATCAGACAGTCCCTGTAATCTCAGAAGGGTTATTTGGACAACAATGGAAGTTTAGCCAAGTAAAAAACATCTGGATTTTTACATCAATGTATGAAAGTTAACATCATTTTAAACTATGTTGGAATGAAATTTACATAAAATGTGATCTAAAAATTATTTGGTTGACAGTTCCAATATGAAGTCCAACAATTTTTTTTTTGAAAATTGTGATTGGGTTTTAAATTTCTTGGCAACTGCTTACATAACATTTAATGACATTGCACCAGAACAGTCAGCTGTGATATTTTTATGTTACTAATACATTTTTATTACCTTTTTTCTTTACGTACAGTTTGTTCATCTTTTGTTGTGGAACCTCACAAACTAATCCAAGAATTTACTTTCTTAAAGATACAAGTAACATTTAAACTCTTATCAGTCAATATTGTTGACCAGGGGTGCCCAACCTTTCTTGAACCAAGAGCTACTTTTGAAGTTGGCAGTTTGCCGAGATCTACTCGTCCAGTCTCAGTATCAAAAAACATAATTTTGTCTCCCTACTCCYCACTTCTTTAAAATAAATAAAACAGTATGTAATGTGTTGCTAGTTTTATTDAATTTAAAGTATTGTCAAACAAAACTATCTACTTAACCATATATTTACCTACAAGAAAAGAAAAGATAAAATCCTTACTTAACTCCTGACAGAGAAACAGAAAAGTGATGCTCAAATGAAAAGGATCAATTTTTTACCTCCTTCAGTTAGTACTCACTGTAACGTGCGAGCTAAAAGGGCTGAAAACCTGCCCGGTGAGAACCACAGAGTCAAATAACTTTGGAGCACGGGAACTCGACTCCATTTATTCAAAGAACTCTCCTCTCTTCTCTCCATACAGGGGAGGGAAAAAAAATAACAAAAATCTATCAGGGTCAACATGGCTACCACAAGAGTGCCGCCCTTTATTTTCAAAGTCAAAGCACACAATATAAAACTCTTTCGCAGGCTGTTATGAAACCCGGTGCTGAGCTTCCAGGACCGGTTTCACRTGATCAGATCTGTTCCTTTTATCGCCTGGAAGTSATCKATCAGYTGGGTTTCTGAATTTTATGCATTTTTGRAGAAATATCACCCGCCAMGAGTTTCTGYCTAAATCCAGGTGGGAGAGCGGGTGCTGGATGCATGACCACAGTTCCACCTCARTGGATCTCTTCCTTTTATTCCCCTTCATCAGCACAAGCAGCCCCGTGCTGGAAATCAGCCGTTTCACCCGCCCGWGCTCACCCGAAGACATTTGATTGCTTATATCTCCARYTGGGTACATCCCAGGAACTTGCAACCACCTCCAGGTTGTAGTGGAGATCCAGAACTTTGAAATAACAATATCCCGCCCGGATCCGACGCTCAGAGCTGGCACTAGAGGCTCCGGAGTAAATTGAGTACTATGTCGCCCGCCAAAGCGCCTTTTTTGGACGGTCGTTGGTTAATAACTCCACGGGTGAATGRCCCAGGAACTTGCAACCACCTTCAGTTTGTAGAGAAAGACCGTAGCTTTCCAAAGTCATCTCACCTTCCCGGATCTGATGCTCAGAGCCCACAGGAGAAGCAAATGAAAGTTGAAATTTCCTCCTGAAAATCAAAAGGAAAAAAAATTGTATAGGTTCTCTGGATGGGTTCTTCTTTAATGAAACGTTTCGTCTCTCTTCCAAGAGACTTCTTCAGTCGGAGAGTTTCAGGCAAAATTCAGGCTTTTGAGTGCTGCCTCCAGGTGACTGATACTCACATCACATGGCTAT
>NW_013952657.1:403324-405916 GCF_001266775.1 Austrofundulus limnaeus
CGTCCAGAAGACCTATACAATTTTTTTCCTTTTGATTTTTTACCTGGATTACTGTGATGCATCAGGACTCCTCCTGAAAATGAGTGTAAAATGCACTAAGTCGTGGGTAATTTGCTTATAGCTCCGCGGGGTAACGTCACAGAGACTCCATTCAAGTATCAGCTTGTAGGGCAGAACAGAGCTTTAAAACTTGACCAGCCACTCTGGGATCTGATGCTCCTAGCCCGGGGAGGGGGGCTAAAACCACCCCCGGCGGAGGTCCAACGGTTCGTAATTTTGGAGGTTTTTCGCTTATATCTCTGCAGAGAAACATCACTGGGTCACCACTCAACTTTCTCCTTATGGGGAGAGCCAAGGCTTTAAAACCCAACCATCCACGCCGGGATCCGACGCTCCTAGCCCAGGAGGCGGGGCTAAAACCACCCCCGGCTGAGGTCCAACGGTTCGTAATTTTGGAGGTTTTTCGCTTACGTCTCTGCAGAGAAACATCACAGGGTCACCACTCAACTTTCTCCTTATGGGGAGAGCCAAGGCTTTAAAACCCAACCATCCACGCCGGGATCCGACGCTCCTAGCCCAGGAGGCGGGGCTAAAACCACCCTGGCGGGAGGTCTGACAGTGCATATTTTGGAGGTTTTTTGCTTATTGCTCCYCGGAGGAACYTCGCAAGGACTTCACTCAACTTTCAACTTGTAGGGCAGAAACAGGGCTTTCAAACAAGACCAGCTGATCTGGGATGCGACTCTCAAAGCTGGCGCTAGTGGCTCTGCAGCAAGGTTGCGCTGCMCGGGCACCTGGGAATCAGCTGGCGGTCGACGAGTCGTCCGCGAGCGACTGGTTGGGCACCCCTGTTGTAGACCCTTCTTTAWTGATTGTTTAGAAGGCTAGGTTTGCTGTTTTATACCCTTCATTGTCTCCACTAGTCTTGAAATGTGGTTCAACAAACTTTGTGTTTCTCCAAAGGGTCAAATGATGCTCCTGTGGTGCCACAAACCCCAGCAGGAGCAGAAGTTTGATATTGTTAAAGTCCTGCAGCTTACTGAAACAGGAAGTCACATGCATTTATACATAAAATAGTAACACTGAATTCTTATTTCAGAACTGTTTTGTACTGAATCAGTGGGTCAGACCTAACAGTAAACCCTGAACTGTTGCTGATTTTCAGTGTCAGAGTTTCTTAGAGAAACACTAGCCGTGTTTCCATCCCATTTTAATGCAAATTTTTTAAATTTCGCAAAAACAAAAAACGAAGAAATGCGAATCAGACATGTTTCCATCATCTGGCTTGAAGCGAATCAGTTACGTCAGACACGTGTAGTAAACAGGAAGTAAAAGTCATATCTCAGGAAAATGGAGAGAAGTTATCAGGAACGTGTTACTACTATCAGAAAGTTGTAATTATTCTGWCATCAACTAGTTCTGGTGATGTTACTGCTGTCTGCAGACATAGAGAAAGAATTGCAATTCTCTTCACATTACGGGAATAACTGAGAATACGCCGACAGCAGGAGGAGGGTCCAGCTGCCAGTTGCAGGTCGGTTTCAGACAGACAGCGAGAACAGCTGATCAACATGTGAGGTAAATGTTCACTACATCAGACCTGATTCGACAAATGTGTTTCCATCTCWCCTTTTGCACATTAACTCTTTTTCGAAAATCCAAAAACCACCTCAAGCGAGCGTATCAACTTTTATGCGAATTAGAGGACATTTTTTCGAATCGTGCCGTTTCCATTCACCTTTTCTGATGCGATACTTCAAAATGAGCACTAAAAACCTTGATYGAAACACAACTAATTTGTTCGASAGCAGCTCTCCTGGGGCCTCAAGTACAAATGGTGCGCACGCACAAAAAAAGTTGTGTGCYCCAGGTTCTACGCCCACGTTGTGATGTTTAAAAATCAACGTTGCGTGAAAGTGTGCGTATATTTACGCACCATTTTCACCTGCCGTGAGAATGTGCAGCAGCCACGCAAAGTTTTTTCAGCCGACAGTTTTAACTCACGAAGTCATGAATCTGAGCTGAATCCACAGAAATATGACTCTGTTGTGTTTTCTGAATGTAAGGAGTGTCTGAACAGTGTCAGATTTTTTTTTATTGTTTAAACTCGAACGATCATGAAACTGAACCTCGGGACTGAAAATCATTTAACCTCAGACAAGAAAATAGATCAGTCTAAAAATGACCAAAGAACCTCAGTCCAGTCTGTAAACTGTTTTTATATTTTTGTCACATAGTTGAAAACCTTTTGGGTCTCAGGCCGGAAAAACCCGACACATTACGTGCGGCATAAAAAAATTAATTAAATAAAAAAGGCTGAAGAGAGGGAGCAAAATCGGATGCAAATGGTGTCTCACTGTATGGTAAGAATAATTATTTTTCCTGTGCGTAGCCTTCTGGCTGATGCTGATGATGCTGAGTGTTGAGCTGTGGCCGTAGTGCAGCAGCTGCGCTTTGGGTAGATTCACGCACCAGGTGTGTGCACCCTCGCCAGCTGGGAAGGTGTTCATATGTGTCAACCCCTTTGGACGTTTACCTGTCTAATGAGCCTCAAAAATCTATATTTTTTACTAAAAATCCATAAGCTACCAC
>NW_013952657.1:406241-407911 GCF_001266775.1 Austrofundulus limnaeus
CTTCAACATCACATTCAGGAGATGTCTGTAAATTTCAGGACAATCTCAGGCTTTGGTTAATCCGTGGGAATACCCCACATAAAACAATGACACCCCACTCCTTATTTAGACAGTTTTCTCACTCATTCTCCATTTAATGTATAATTTCCCTGCATCTAAAAATCATTTCTGATCCCACAGCGAGGACAATCGGAGGAGAATCTCACACGCTGGACACATTTACATCTATTTTACAGATTTAAATGGAGGCGTGTCAGGGGAGGAGTCTCAGTTCCACGCATACGCACAGATTTATACATCTGAATATTTTGGTGCAGCGCACTTTTCTAAATTTGTCCGTACGTCAACTTTTTGCGTAAAAGCTGCGCAGTCCTTAATGCATGAGGCCCCTGGTCCTCCCCAGCTGCTGGAACACTTTTGTTCATCAAAGCAAATGGCTGTTTGCTAKGTTTAAAAATATGTTTCCAGGTTATCTCATTTTGTGACATTTTCAGYTTTCCTGAGACTGTTTAAGTGGCACAATTTATAAGACTTTCAGTCAGAAGTTAAAGATGTGATTATCTATTCAGCAGGAAAAAGAAGCCCTGCAATTTGACTGTTAATATTCAACACAAAACATCCTGTTTACATAACCCTTTTATTTCTTCTCCTCTGACAACGTCTCTATTGCAGACAGACCGTAATAATAGGGTTGGGTTTTTTACAGAATGTTTTAATGATTAGAAACTTTATTTCTCTGACACRGAGAATGACATTTCATCTAATAGCTTTTGATGATTAAAACTGTAGTTTGTTGCTCCTCTTATCTGTCTTCCCGTCTGTCATTTTCAGTCTGTAAGATTGAGTTGGTTTTTTCAGGAATAAAGAAGAAAGTCTGATTACTGATGTTCTGCTTGGTGRCATCTTATTGGAAACCCAGCAATTATAATAAGATTCTGAAAGTAGCTTTATGTTTATTTATTCTAAATAATCTGCTSTTCTGTGTCACACCAGGCTGTGGTGATGGTGAAAATAACACAGATAGTGGTTAAAGAAAAATAGTAACTTTATTTAATCCAAACAGCCGAGCTGCTGAAGCTTGATGGTGACTCAGTCTCAACATCCTGAGACTGCAGGGTTGAGCCCAGTTTGTGTCAGGAAGGCCCTCTATTATAAAGATTTTCCTACGCATTCATTCGCTGTTGCTGCAGAACTGTGGTGCCTTCAGAGATTATTTTTATGGGGCCACTGAAAATCAAAATCCATAAAACAATTTTGTAAATGTTGTTTTGTAAATTTTGTGTTGTTGTAAAATGGTGATTTGAAACGTTAGCAAAATGAGTGTTGCAGGGTTCTTTTTTAATTCAGTTCTTGAATGTGAATTTAAAAAATCATTCAAACAAGTCAACTACTCTGTTAGTTAAGGCCCTGTCACACTAGACCAGTGGTAGACAACGGGTGAAACTCCAGTGATTCCCAACCTTTTTAGACTGGTGTACCCCCTGAGCCATTTTGTCATTCCACTAGTACCCCTTCAAAACGTAATGATGATTCTCCAAAACTATAATGTACTACAACTGGTAAAGATAAAAATGTTACCTTGAAAGTGGAAAAGTAATTAAACTAGACATGGGTTTCTACGTTGTAAAAACAAGTGTGCATTGCCACGTAGCACGTCATTGCAGCATGGC
>NW_013952657.1:408022-410875 GCF_001266775.1 Austrofundulus limnaeus
CATCAAGACAAACAACTTAAGGCCATTTGTCTTAAAAACCAAAAAAGTACAACTAAACAGATGAAGCGGGAGGAAGCTGGAGCCAATGTATGTGACCGAACCGTAAGAAATGGCCTAAAGGAAATGGGATTTCAATACAAGAAAGCTAAAAGAAAACCATCATTGGCACCTAAACAAAAAAGAACTAGATGTAGGATGGTGAGTTTCGTGGTGATCGAACTTTAATTCTCTAAAACAAAGCCAAAAGTAGTTTTTGCAAATTTTGCACTGTAGAAAAAAAAAGTTTAGGTGGAAATGGGCCATGTGACTCAGTGGTGTTCAAGGATTATGTTGCGATAATCCTAAAAAAATTTGTGACTTATGGTTTAGAAGCCTGAAGACCAAATGCAAAGACCTTGATTACGGCGCCCCCTATGGGTTGACATGTCTGATTATTTTTCTCCTCCGTTCACGTAACCCTATTTAAATACCTTGTTAAAAACTTTGTTGTAGCCCCTGCGGTTTAGGCTGCAGTATCAGTTTTACCATATGGGGCTGCATGTCAGGCAAAGGCACTGGGGAGATGACTGTTGTTCATTCTTCTATCAATGCACAAGTTTACATTGACATTTTGYACAGTTTTCTCATCCCTTCAGTTGAACAGATATTTGGAGGTGATGAAATCATTTTCCAAGATGACAATGCATCGTACCATAGGGCAAAAACAGTGAAGGCATTCCTTGGAGAAAGACACATTCAGTCGATGTCATGGCCTGCAAATAGTCCATATCTCAACCCAATAGAAAATCTGTGGTGTAAATTGAAAAAAAAAGGTCCACAAGAAGGCTCCAACCTGCAAAGCTGATCTGGCAACTGCTATCAAAGAGAGTTGGCACCAAACTGAWGAAGAATACTGTTTGTAACTCATCAAGTCCATGCCTCAGAGACTGCAAGCCGTTATAAAAACCAAAGGTGGTGCAACTAAATACTAGAGATGCATTTTGAATGGTCTTTTGTTTATCTGTTTTTATGATTCCATACTTTTTTACTCAGAATTGAGTGATTCCATATTTTCCCCCTGTGCTTGGTCAATAAAAGTAACATTCACTGACTTCCACAATGTTTTCTCTTCATTTCTTTGAGTGTTCCTGAAAGCCAACAAGTTGCACTTTGGAATGACCTTATTTTTGTACCATGTTATTGATCTGAGTTTGTTTTACAGAATTAAATGTCTAAATGYGTGCTCATCCAAGACTGGTGATTCCATACTTTTTGCCAGGGGTTGTAGTAACTACTGTCATCTACTAAAATAGCTTTAATCTTGTTATAACATGTTATAATAAAATAAAATAAAAAAACTTGCTTTATGAATGTTTCATATTTTTTTCAAAGTTTAAGAAATGTACAGAAGCATCCAAGGACAGTGAATATGCAGGTAAAATGGGCATTATTCAGATCTAAAGGAAGTAAACAGTTGTGGGTGTTATGAAAGATGACTCCAGGTTCCATGTGGTCTTCAAAAATAGATACCGTCTCATGCTACAACTTCAAAATGGTGATCTGTGATAAATTCAATCCAAAAGGATTTTCATTTAAACCCTTTATATAATGTGTAACCGTGACACAAAAAAATCAGTAAAGGGGTCAACTCAGGGTTAAATAAATAACAGGGTTCCTACAGCTTAATGCAAGTTCATTTTAAGACTTTAAAGATGCCACTTGAAATTAAATTTAAGATCAACTTTACAATAAAAACAAAAGAAAAAAAACACTTAAAAAACAACAATTTTACCCAAATTCCTTTGACATATTTAAAAAAAAATCAATGTTACCATTTATTTTAGAATTTGAGAAGAAATACCATAATCTTACTTACAATGTGTTAACCTTTTTAAGACTGTGGGAAGATTTAAGACGTTTTAAGGCTAATTAAGGCCTTAGTTTTGGATTGATGAAATCGATGCCTTTTAAGACTTTAAGGATCTGCCGGAACCCCACCTAAACACATGATTAATTTATTTGAACCTGCGCATTATCATTTTCTGCAGGACGCTCTGTGTTTTGAAGCAGGATTAGTGGCATGGTAAGTTATCTTCAGGTGTAGTTTAGAAGTTTTGGTAACATGAAGTTAGTTCAGCTCTTTGAAGAACTTGTGACCGGTCCTGTTCGTACACCAACTTTCACACAGTGACCACTGGACCTCAGCACCAGCTCACCTTCAATCTGAAAAGGAAAACAGTTGTTACAGAATAGAGGACGTATGGAAAGATGAAGTTGGTTCACTTCATCAGTTTATGCTGGAAACCTAAACTGATCCATAGAACAGAACAAGGAAATGTAAGAAATGTGGTTTTCTTTCGAGGCGAGACACAAATTCAGGTTTAGACTTCKACATTTAATTGCAAAGAACTAAGCCTTTAGCTCAGCCACTTCTTCAGGGCCAATATGTCCGTTGGGAGGACCTTTTCCACCGAGTGGCATGACCCTTTTATAATAATTCTGAGCTCTAATGAGAAAAATAGTTAAATGTTGATCTGCAGTGTAAGTGATAAGGTGTGCGTTAACTAATCTTGTCAATTAAAATTACATTTTGTTTTAAGATGACCCGTGACACGGATCATTCAAGACGGAGTACACATCAATTAATCACAGTCTAATTATAGCACATAAAGATGTAATTATGTAACAAGATTATCAAAATAGCTTGGATGTCTAAGTAAAAACAAGATTGTGTAATGCAAAATAAAACAATGAAACTGAGTATACTGAGAACTTTTCCTTGTTGCCACAGTTTTCGAAGATTTTAGAGAAATTATTTGTAAACAGACTAGATCAGGGGCGGCCGTGGCAGAGTGGTTAAGGGGGGGAGGGGGG
>NW_013952657.1:411316-423631 GCF_001266775.1 Austrofundulus limnaeus
CTCCAGAAGATCAACGCTGATGCATCTAACCAATTTGGTAGTTGTTCAAGCCGCTTCATGTCTATGCAAAATATCTTGTTTTCACTTACCTAGTGTATCTTATGTCCCAGGACAAACTCACGTTGCCAAGTCGTCTGGATCCTCGAGCAGCCTCTCTATAAACTCATCCGTCCGCAGGAACAACCAGGAAATCATCAGGAACCCAATCAGCCACTCTGCCTGAAGAAACTCACCACTTGGAACCCCTCCTCTGATCCATGCTCCATACCACCAGGAAAACCTGTAAGAGAAAGACAACATTATCATTCTACTCTCTATTCAGAATTGTTCAAATTGCCAAGAACCATACTCACCTCCTCGCTTCCCCTCTGTCCACAGCAAGACGTCCCAAATCTCACCAGCACTGTAAATAAACTCACTTACCTTTTCATTTTGTCTCCTGGTCTGGTCTCTCAGCTCCGCTGACCTGTTGAACTAAGTTAGCATTTTGACACAGCTTTAATTCAGTGGGTTGAACAAAATGATTGTATAAAAATGTGAGGAACTAAAGCATCTTTTAAACACAATCCCTTCATTTCAGAGGTTCTAAAGTAATTGTACAGATTAAATAATTGTAAATAAATGTTCATTTCTAGTACTTGGTTGAAAAGCCTTTGTTGACAATGACTGGCTGAAGTCTTGAACTCATGGACGTCACCAGACGCTGTGTTTGCTCCTGTTTAATGCTCTGCCAGGCCTTCACTGCAGAGGTTTGTTGTGGGTCTTTCTGTCTGAACTTTAGTCTTTAACARGTGAAATGTTCAGCTGGGTTCAGATCAGGTGACTGGCTTGTCCATTCAAGAATATTCCACTTCTTTGCTTTAATAAACTCCAGGTTGTTTTGGTTTTATGTTTTGGCTCATTGTCCATCTGTAGGATGAAACAGACCAATCAGTTTGCTGCATTTGTCTGGATGTGAGCACACAGTCTGGCTCTTAATACCTCAGAATTCATTGGGCCGCTTCTGTCCTGTGTCACATCATCAATAAACACAGTGAGCCAGTGCCACTGGCAGCCATCACACTGCTCTGCTGGGTTTTACACATGATGTGGTGCTTTGGATCATGAGCTGGACCACGCTCATGATCCACGCCCAGGTCTTTTTACATTGATGAGTTCACCAGTGCTTTCTTTCTTTCTTTCTTTCTCAGGACAAACCAAACTGTAGATTTTGTCACTCCTAATATTGTAGCAATTTTTCAGATGTTTTTTTTTTCTGTTTTTGCAGCTTAAGGATGTCTTGTTTCACCTGCATGGAGAGCTCCTTTGACCACATGTTTACTTCACAGTAATACCTTCCAAATACAAGCAGCACACCTCAAATCAACTCCAGACCTTTATCTGCTTCATTGAGAATGACATAATGAAGGGATTGTCCACACCTGTCCATGAAACAGCCTTGGAGTCAATTGTCCTATTACTTTAGGTCCCTTTAAAAACAGGGAGGCACATGTTAAGGAGCTGAAACTGCTAAAGCCTTCATCCAGTTTTAATGTGGAGACCCTCAAATGAAAGCTGAATGTCTGGACTTTATGTCCATGAACATTACAGAACTATAACTTGAACATGTTTCAGTAAACAGGTAAAAAGACTAAATTTGTGTCAGTGTCCAAATATGTAATTTTTAGGGTAATTTTTATGCAAAGACAAACCAACCTACAGTATAGATGACATACTCTGCTTGGCAGAGGTAAAAAGATCCAGATTTGATAATGATCTAAAATACCATAAAAACATACTAGCTGTGTTTGACGTAAAACTTAAAATATAAACTGGCAAACATATACTCAAAAAAATCCTAATTTAACAATGTAGAACAAACTAGAACATAACATCTGGGGGACATTTTACAAGCTTTATTATGGCTCTTCCTTTATTTTTCTGAATCAAAAGCCTGCAGAGAAAAACCTCTGCTCCCTGAACAAGTACTGTGGGTGACCCCTGAGTGCAGCAGTTTAAATTTTCTTTGCTGCAGAGAACAAAAGAAAAAATCTGCATATTTTATGTCCTTGTGGATTATTACCCTGACAACACGATGTGTGATATATAATCAACCGTCACTTTTTTGCGCTTCTTTTCTCTTTTGTCATCAGAGTGATCACAAAACTCTTCAATCTTTTACATTTAAAGCAGGCCAGGGGACACAGAGCAGCAGCGGCACATCTGATTGGCCAATTATATTTTTAGTGTACAGGAGGTGAATGAATAACACCTGTAAACATAGCTGCATACAATGATTAGCAGTTTACAGTCCTTTGTGATTCAGATGACATGGTGATGATAATTGGTTTGTTTTGTGCTGTGCAATCAAACAATAGTCAAACTATTCTTTGCTTTGGCTTTTCCACATTCAATCAAAGAAAACTGTTTTCTGTGGTTGCAAAACAGAAAAATGCAGACGTCAGTTGAAGGTTTTATGTATGTGGGGATGATGGCAGTTGATTTTAGCATTTTAAACCTTATTATTAGCAATTTGAGTGTTATCCTTAGTTCTAACAAGCCAGCCCAAATATTACTATTATTACTACAAGGCTTGGATTAGTAGTTCTGAATGTCTTTAATCTCTTCTGACACCCGCTTCGGATGTCCTATCAGCTTCAAGCACCACAAGTCACCCCTCAATCCCCTCCTGTCTTCGGTGAGTTAAGCCAGACTCCAACGATCTCATCAGGTCTCAGTACCGCATATTTCACCCAAGGTTTCCCACACCTGAATGCACAGCACCCCCAACAGCATGTCTTCTTCACCCCCGCCCCCCACCCCCCACCCTCCTGGTACGGACAAAATCCAGGAACAGGAGGTAATAATGTCCTGATGCAGCTCAGTAATCCAGGTAAAAAATCAAAAAGAAAAAAAAATAGTATAGATCCTCTGGACGGGTTCTTCTCTAATGAAACGTTTCGTCTCTCCTCCAAGAGACTTCTTCAGTCTGAGAGTTTCAGGCAAAATTCAGGCTTTTAAGCMCTGCCTCCATGTGACTGATACTCACATCACATGGCTATCGTTGACACCTAATTAACACCTATTGTTAACAGGGGGTGGAGTGATACTGGCAATGGCCGCGCTGTAGGAGGGGGACAGCTGAAAACGGAGGCCTCCACCTCTGTTTAATGATGGACGGTCTTTCTTCACAAAAATGGCTTCTTTTACTCCTCTCTCAAACCAACGTTCCTCTCTATCAAGAATGAGAACATCCTCATCTCTGAAAGAGTGACCGCTGGCCTGTAAATGAGTGAAAACTGCAGAGTTCTGGCCATTAGATGTAGCTCGTCTGTGTTGGGACATTCTTTTGAACAGTGGCTGCTTTGTTTCCCCGATGTATAACTGGTCGCAGTCCTCCTGGCACTTAACAGCATATACAACATTGCTCTGTTTGTGCCGGGGCACCGGATCTTTGGGGTGAACCAGCCTTTGCCGTAATGTGTTTTGGGCTTTGAAAGCCACTGGGACATCATGTTTAGAAAATAAACGTCTCAGTTTCTCCGAAACACCCGCAACATACGGAATAACCACTGGTTTGGGTCTGGGTTTGGGGTCTTCATTTTCACCTGAAGGTTGCATGGAATCCTGTCTGTGTTTCCTGTCTGCTTTCAGGAAAGCCCAGTCAGGATAACCACACTGCTCCAGGGCCTGTCGTGTGTGTGATTTCTCTTTCTGCCTGGCTCCTGGGTTTGTAGGGACACTGTCTGCTCTGTGGTACAGAGTCCTGATCACTCCTAACTTGTGTTCCAGTGGGTGGTGGGAGTCGAAACGCAAATATTGGTTGGTGTGGGTGGGCTTACGATATACGCCAGTTTCCAACCGTCCTCCATCCGAAACTGAGACATCGCAATCCAGGAATGCCAACCTGCCATTTTTTACATCCTCTGGAGGATCCTACAGGAGGTAATAACTCCTCTTTGTGGGGCACTTCAGTACCAGCTCACCCCCTGGAGGCATCATCACCCATCTATCCAATGGGTGTCGTAAATCCATACCCTGTTTTCTTTAACGCTCCCAAATAGAGTCTCAAGTGCACCCCCCTCCCTCTGATAGCCCGGACATTACCATGGCAACCCAAGACTGGTGAAACCATCATAGGTAGTAACTCAAGTGACTTCTTACCCCTTCCTCCCTCCTCCATAAAGCAATAAACTGGACTTTAGCAGGAGATGATAATACCAGAACCCTAAAGTTATATTAACCTAAATATGTACTTTTAAACTTTATGTGAACTTCATTTATACCAGAGAACCATCTTACTGAGAAACTGAACCTCTTTTTTAAATATATTTTTTAGTTTTTTTAAGCCAAAAAAAAAAAACTGTGAACCTATTGCTGGCCCACAAAAGAAAGGGCTGGACAACTAAGGAATTAATTATGTATTCATGTTTATGAAAATAGAAGTAGTTCTTTTTGTCTCAGCCTCGCAGCACAAGGCTAGAACTGACCTGGACGTGGAAACGAACAGATCCCACAGAGTGACGTTTGAGATTGTATTTCTTTATTTTATATTTTTGTTTTGATAAGGATTTCCGACCTTATCAACATATACTGTTTTTATTCTTTCTTTTTAATAAATGTTTTGCCACATTAAGCTTATAACCCACACACATTCTCCTGAAGAGTCTTTTTAAAGTGTTCGGTAAGTCAACTCTTCTGTATAACCTCTGCTGGTCTGATAGGGGGTAAAACAGGTTTTTCACCTCTTCAGGGGTGCAAAGTGCACCCTCCTCCTTCTGGGCCCTCAGAAGCCTGCGGCCTGTGGGAGGAAAAGAAAAAGAAGCAGTTCTGAGATAGGAGAGAGAAAGAGTTTATTCCATTTGAAAGGTTTAAATTCGATCCTTTAATATCTCCTGTAAGACTTTATTTCTGATGAGAGATTAATCTGTTTTTTCAAGACATCTCTGTCCACCAAGCAGTGAGTAATGTTTGGAAATCCTACCTGATCTAATTTGATGACTTTAATAATCTAGAAAAGATATTATTAGCATAAATTAGATCAAGAGCCGGTAGGTAGAATCTAGCCGATCTGTTATTTCCGCCAAAAGATGGAATCAATTTTAGAATTAAAAAATTCTAATTGATAGATGATATTTCTAATACGTAATATTAGACATTCAGACGGATTCAGATCCACGCTAATTCTAAAACCAACTTTTTATCAGAAAAAGGACAAACCTGTCCAGACCTTTTACGCTGCTCAAATGTATGGATTACTGCCTAAATATCAATCTAGAGATGCAAAATAAAAGTAAGGTTATGCTGTTTTGCAAAGATTTCACTCAATATAATGCAATAATTACTGTAGTATCTAACAATATCAAATCTAATGCCAGAGAAAATCCCAGCATTAAGTGATCATAAAGCATTATGACCAGTGGGGCTGGGTGATAAAAACATAGTTTACATATAATCTATGATTTGTTAAATGTTGAGCATGAAACATCCTCCTTGGCCACACCTCACATTTGGCATAAATACTAATTCAAAGTATGTCTTTTTGATTTAGTGGTGGTAAATGCATTTGTTCTGTAGCATTCTCTGTGGTTAGTGTTAATAATTAAACCATAACACCATTAGGTAGATGTGGTCAAGTTTTTTAGATAGTCCATACCTATATTTGTAATATTAAGTGGTCAAAATCATCTGTAGTCAGGAAATGTGATACGCAGACCAAACTGCTGAAACCATGTCAACATATTTAATGCTAGATGTACTAGACCGAGTGGCGACAATCTTGTGTTTTCATTATTTTATATATTTTCATTTGTTTTTATGTACGTATCTGCAATTATTGTTTCACACAATTAGCCTGGCCCTTGCCTTCCTACGCAGCTCCGCTCAATTCTAGTTTCGCTTCTCTGCTCCGTCTGGGACTTCTCCCATTGACAAGGATTTTGCTGGCAGATTTTTAGCTGGGCCAATCAGAGAAGAGAATGTTGATTTTCTGCGCAGTGTCTGCTTGTAGTTTATTTTACCTGGGCCAATCAGCAAACAGAAGGAGGAGTTTTGAATTACGTCAATGTTCTGCGCAGTGTCTGCTAGTTATTTTAGCATACAGCAGTGGAGGAAGTGAATGAAGCCAGTCTGTGTTGATAAGACTTCCAAATTAAAATAAATTTGTCTGACAAAGCAGCAGCTCTCATTTACAATCGTCTCGTTCGGCTCGGTACTTTTCTCCTCTCAGTGGGGTTGTTTACAGCACACGGGATTTCCGGTTAGCTTCTTAGCTTAGCCTCCTTCACAGCGACACACACACACATACAAACTTCAGCAGAGGCCACGCCTCCAGAGAGAAATTGCTTCTCAATAGCAGCGAGTCCAGACCCTCTGTACAAAGCTAAGTGAAGGACAGGGTCTGGTTTTTACCAGGCTAATACACAATACACGGCACAGCAATCTCCACAACCCATTCTCACTGTTCACACACCGGCACTGGATGTCCCCAAACTGAACCATGATGCTTTGATCTAGGCAAAGATGACAATATCTGCTAAACAGTCCACATAACGAGATGAAAGTTAAAGTTATGATTAAAAAAATACTTGGTATAACTGCAAATCATTTAAAAAATACTTAAGAACTGTAAGTAAATGTACTTAGATACTTTACACATCTGTAAAAATGTATTAAATTCTGAATGACAATATGAAAACAAAATGCAAAATGTTTCCTCAGATATATTTGGTAGAACTCAGCATTTAGTGGGCAGTTTTCTGTTGAATGGATACAGTACATGTTTACAGTTCAGTAGAAAAAAGTACTTGGTCCTCACTGTTTCTTATTGTCAAAATAATGTGAGGTCAATCCATGTCCTTACTGTAATCATCTTAAAATGTCATTTTGTACATTGGTTTGATGTTGAGTTGACATAAGATTCACTGTGTCTAATGATGAGAGGAAATTATATGTTTAGAAAAAGAAAACAAAAGAAAAAACTTTCATGCTCATGTGTTCATTAAAGAAGATTGTATTCTTAAAATTTGTTCTGATAAACTGTTGTAC
This sequence comes from Austrofundulus limnaeus, assembly GCF_001266775.1. Classification (NCBI taxonomy): domain Eukaryota; kingdom Metazoa; phylum Chordata; class Actinopteri; order Cyprinodontiformes; family Rivulidae; genus Austrofundulus; species Austrofundulus limnaeus. Next base: position 418,343 of record NW_013952657.1, read on the forward strand.
AAACAGGTAGAGGAAAAGTAAAGTGAGGTGTAATAACTGGGTCTTCTCGGCTCTGCAAACTGTGTGGTTGTTCCTGAAGAGAGAATCTCTGAAACAGGCTGGTTGAACAGCAAGAATCTTTATTTTGCAGTCCAGGAGATTTACAGCCAAAAAACCAAATCGTGGCCTTCTAAGCCAAATGAATCAACAGCAAAAAAGATGAAGACGAAGGCGAAGAGTAGGGGCGTACAAGCCTTTTTATGGGTTTCAAAGTGCAGTCCAACAGATGCACCATAAATTTTCTCACGGTATATCTTAAGCATTCCTTTCCTAATATGGTAACATGTGCCGAGTTCTGAAGCTGAGGTCTAAGAGAGACAGAGTACATCTGTGCATTCCTGAGAAGAGGCCTCCACTTTTAGACACTACAAAAGTACAGGAGAATACTTTGCTTTTATTTTTACATCATTATAATTACCGCTACCCTGGTTAAAACCAGACCCTTGTCTTTCACTTTGCTTTGTACGAGGGTCTGGACTCTCGGCTATAGAGAAGTGATTCTTGCTGGAGGTGTGGCCTTTGATGAAGTTTAAAATGATTGGATTGGTTGGCTACGACATACTGTATGTGTGCCAGCTCCACTGTGAAGGAGGCTAAGCTAAGAAGCTAACGGAAATCACGTGCGCTGTAACCAATCCTACTGAGAGGAGAGAAGTACCGAGCCCAACAAGACAACTGTAAGTAACCGTGTTTCCATCAAGGCTTTTTGATGCACATTTAGAAGTGTCGCATTAAAAATGCAAAAACAGTCGGATGGAAACAGAAAAATTAAAAAAATAAAATCCTCAGTTCGCTAAAAAGTTTTTACGCTCGCTTGAGGTGGTTTTTGGGTTTTTCGAAAAACACTTAATGTGCAAAAGGACAGATGTACACACTTTTGCCGAATAAGTTGTGACGTAGCGGACATTTACCTGACGTAGCTGATCAGCTGTTCCCCGGTACCAGTTCCGGGTCTGCTGCAGCCACGACTGGCAGCAGAACCCTCCTCTAGCTGTCGGTGTCTTTTCACTAATCCCGTAACGTGAAGAAAATTGCATTTACTTTTCTACGTCTCCAGACAGCAGTAACATCACCAAAACTAGTTAACAGAATATTTACAACTTTCCTGATAACTTATCTCCATTATTCTGAGATGTGTGGACTCTGCGAGTTTAGCGATGGTGACATCCTGTTTACTACACACATGCATCTGACATAACTGATTCGCTTCAAGCCAGTTGATCAAGAAACTGTGCCAACCATTCCAAGGTTTGGAAACAGGCCGGCGGAGCCCCCCTTTGACCCCCAACAGAGAGGAGGACGTGACAGAAAGAGAGGCCATAAGAGAGACCGGGATGCAGGGATAATGGGACTGAGAGAAGAGAAATGCAGGAAGAAATAAGGAGTAATAAGTTTTAATTTTGATTGATTTTAATGCTGGCGAATAAATAACAAGTGTGATGTATATGCCTATTGCAAAGTGTGATGTAACTAATGTACTGTGATAATTAATGTGTTGTAATGTAAGATGATGATTTAGAGAAGTACTGTTGTGTGTCTTAAAATGAAAACATTGTGTGCGTGCTACATTTGGACGGTAAAAAGAACAAAATGTACTTCTGCAAAACAGAAGAACAATAATAGAAAAAGGAGAAGTGGGGGTTTTGTCTGGAAAGTCCCAGAGGCCCTGTGGTAAAAACCAGTCGGTTTACCTCACCACGGAAAATCCCTGAAAGTTCAATTACAAGGATCAGCAAAATTACTTCACTCTGGAAAGTACACAAAAAGTCCAGTGGTGAAAAACCCCAGCCTATCACAGGATGGTAGGAAGGGGGTTAGATGGCCCAAAAAAAAAACAGTTCAAAAAGGGAGCAGTTTCAGCAGTAAGTCGTCTTCTGGCCCCGTCTGGAGAAGAGGCAGCAGAGACAAGTACAGCCTAAGAAGAGGAGCAACAGATCCAAGAGACATCTCAGCTGGGACAAGCTGCCATACTGCTCTCCAGTGATCTACAGACCAAAGACCAGATTAAACAACCCAGCTTTGAGGAGTTCTCTCTGGCAACAGTCTGTTGCTTTTCATGGAGGTAAAAACCACTCTACTCCAAATTCCTTGCCGTCCAAATTAACAGAAAATGCCACACAGCCTAGTCACAAGGTTAGGCCAGTGCCTTAGGTCTTTTTATTATTACCACCATCAATTATTGTTCAATATTTTTAATCTGTATAATCGAATGTGGCTTTTCTTGCAAATTTCTATTGAATTGTTTACAGCATCATAACAACAATTCCATGACTGGACATGATTTTTAAAGTTTTTCTCTGATTACATGAATGTGTTGTTACTTCAAAGCAACAAATTGTTAACATATTAATGAGTGTGTTTACTTTGAAGCCAAGAGGTAATGATAAGAGGTCATAACTTAACAATAAGTTCATTTTTAATGGTTATTAGCCTGGGGAGATAGGATAACTCTCTTTAACAGTTCCCTTGAGACCTGCTGTCCAGGTCACTAAACATCATCTCGGTCATTGTAAGAAGTGCAGATCCTAAAAGGGAGCGGCTGCCAGTAACAGTGGTGACCGGCTGCTGGAGGCGTCCTGAGCTACTGCGCTGATCCAGAGGCCGGGGTTCACGAAGGGAGCGACCACTGGAAGGAAGGCAGCTGGAGGCCGAGCTAAAGGCTCCCACCCCTGTCTCCTAGAGGAGACATGCCCGACTCGGCCACACAGGCCACCCCAGGTGGCTGTAAGTCTGGTCCATCACCTCCAAACCAAGAAGGAGACCTTGTCTCCTCCCCAAGACCCATCGGTGTCCTGATGGGTAAACTAGGGGAGGAGCCACACAGGAAAACAGGGAACTCCATCTGATTCGCATTTCTTATTTTTTTCCTTTTTGCGAAATTTTTAAAATTCGCTCAAACTTTGAATTAAAATTGGATGGAAACATGGTTAATGAGAGCTGCTGCTTTGTCAGACAAATTTAWTTTAATTTGAAGCTTTATCAACACAGACTGGCTTCATTCACTTTCTCCACTGCCGTATGCTAAAATAACTAGCAGACACTGCGCAGAAAATCAACATTGTTCAAAACTCCGCCTTCTGTTTGCTGATTGGCCCAGGTAAAATAAACTACAAGAAGACACTGCGCAGAAAATCGACGTTCTGTTCTCTGATTGGCCTAGACGATAATTCTATTTAAGAAATCCTTGTCTGTGGGAGAAATCCCAGGCTGAGCAGTGAAGGAAACTAGATTTGAGCGGAACAGTGTAGGAAGGCAAGTGGCAGGCTAAATTACCGCTAATGGAGTGAGAAAATATTTTTAACACATGAAGGGAGTCTGTTACATGTTAATAAGGATGTTAATGTGAGTAGGAAAAAAGAGTTTTAAAGGCTGCAGGAGTGATGATTAAATTGATTTGTTTAAGCTAAAGTGATAACTGTGAGTGTGAAGAAACAGGAACTTTTGCAAATCTTCAGGACAAGGCAATAAAGTGACTGAGCAGGAAGCAACAGGAAGCAGCATTTGAATGTGAATGTAAAGCATTGTTATGGAAACCTGACTCACTCCATCGGAAGATTTGCATTCTGAACCAATAAGAGCTTCTTAAAGCAGTTTGATACCAAAAGAAGTTGTTCTGCCTGACTGAGTGTATAAATGACTGGACAAAAAAGGAGGATTTTAGATATTCCCTACAGATTTCTGAAAAGGACACGAGGGCTTTTTTTGTCCCAATCAAATATTTAATTTCAGCAGACAAATTACATAATCAGTCAGAAATAACCTGAGTAAATAAACAATGTAGTTTTTTAAAAAGATAATTTCATTTATTAATCAGAAAAGGCTTTCCAAAGAAAAATCCCAAGTAATTGTCTTTCTTGTTGAATCACAAATTTCCTGGGATTAACCAGTCTGGAAAGCTAACCACAGTAAGAAACTTTAGCCACAAATAAAACATGGAAGAGTGGTAAACGTTCCAAAGAGGCATCAGCAGCTCTTTCGTATGGAGAACCGAACCTGACATAATTAGAAATAAAAGCAGAAATATGTAAATGGACCATTAAATAAATAAAAACACTTAAAATGCACAGATAATTTAAAAAATAGAACTTCACCTCTGGTTTTATAATGTAATTGACTTTCAAATTTATCTTTATTGGCTTATTTCAAATAAATTATATATTTTACTACATGATTTAATTTTTACAGTTTTTAAAAACTTATATTTTTTTCTTTCACTTGTACATGCATTTGTGTCTCTTAAATTATTATATTTAATTTTATTTCCCACAAATCTGTGTTGCTTTTATATTTCTCTGTCTCCTGTATTTGCAATACCGAATGCATTTCTGCCTCGTTATGTTAATAAGGTGGGCGGGCCTTCCCAGGGTGGCTCATCTCCTATTGGTCAATAGACAAGAAGGAGCAGGAGCCGTTGCAGATCTACTGTGCATGTCTGCTCTGCCACAGTTTAGCTTAAAGTTTAAAGTTAGGTTTAAAACAAAGCCACAGTTAAGTGTTTTCCTTCTTGCCTTTGTTTTTGCTGCACCTTAAACTTTAAAATATACAATTTATTGTAACTATAAGCTGAAAAAATAAATATGAAGGTCAGATACATTCTAAAGCATGAAGTAAATTCTTTTTTGATTTAGTTGGTGCTTTTTATGTGTATTTATTGGTCCATTTATATATTTGTACTTTCATTTCCAGTTATGTCAGATTTGGTCCTCCATACTTCATGAGGTCTTTTAGAACCCAGAACATCAACTAAACTATGAAGAACAAAGAACCGTTTCACTTCTACCATAAAATGTCTTGATGATCTTGGAGACTTTTGGGAGAATATTCTGTGGACCGATGAGACCAAAGTGGAACTTCTTGACAGGTCTGCATTACAACTGGAGTCGAACTAACCGTGCTTCAGTAAAAAACTTAAAACCAAGTGTTGAGCAAGGCAGCACCAACAATGATGAGATCGAAGGAACAAGTGAGGATGAGTCAAATATCTCTTGTCTTTATTTTACTGAAAAAAATCGCACTTTATAACTTTACAACACTATCTCAACATCAGTCTGGTGATGTGGCACCTGAAATACAGTGGGGAAAATAAGTATTTAGTCAGTCACCAATTGTGCAAGTTCTCCCACTTAAAAAGATGAGAGAGGCCTGTAATTGACATCATATGTAGACCTCAACTATGATGGTGCGTTCACACCAAACGCGATTTCAGCGTCAGGAGCAGCAGGTTTACATACAAAGTCTATGGTGGAGGCG
>NW_013952657.1:424732-427394 GCF_001266775.1 Austrofundulus limnaeus
TTTTGTCTCTCATAGTTGAGGTCTACCTATGATGTCAATTACAGGCCTCTCTCATCTTTTTAAGTGGGAGAACTTGCACAATTGGTGACTGACTAAATACTTATTTTCCCCACTGTACCTATGATGTCAATTACAGGCCTCTCTCATCTTTTTAAGTGGGAGAACTTGCACAATTGGTGACTGACTAAATACTTACAGTATTTTCCCCACTGTATAAACAGTGAACAAAACAAATCATTGCACCTTTAACCAAAACAAGATTGAATGCAGTCAGCCTGTTCACAACTTAAATACACAGATCAGAAACATCTCTTTACCAACAGCCAAACATAGCAGTGGAAGTATGATGATCTGGGGCCGTTATGCTCATTGATATATATTACTGGATTGGGCGTCACTTGACCTGGGCATGCTGCGCAAGGTGGATTTTTATGCATTGAGCTAATGCTAATCATTGAAATCAATGAGCAGAACGTAGCGCAGTGCAAACGCTTTATAAACGTACAAGTGGTACAAACATTTTGCTATAAACTGCAGAAATTGTTACATGTTTACAAGAGATAAAAGAGTTATGTTTCACAGGTAAATATTACGCATATTTAACCAAAATTAATTATTTTAATTGTAAAACCTGGATGCTAACATTAAACAGCTTCAATTCTCATGTTTAACCTTATTTAAAATCAATTTTATCTATTGTCAAATATATTATTTACTGATATTAAACATGTAAATATGGACTTTATTGATTGTTGACTAGTCAGACTGCATATAAATTCAGAAATTATGATGTAGACTCACTAAGAACAGACACTAATGTAATGATTGAGCATCGTAAACAAAATAGTCACGTTGTCAGACAGGCTGGTTTATTCAGATATTTTATACATCCAGTATTTGTGTTTTTCATCATTTCCAGAGAAAAAAAGAGGAAAAAATGTGTGCCAGCTGTGGGTCATATATTAATTAATTTTATTATTTTAAACATCTAAGACTCGGTTCTGATTAATAACTATATGTATGAATTTCCAGCTGTCAGAACTCAATTGATTTCTATGAAAAAACACCTGTAAAACGCAAAATACTCAGTTAAAGCCACTGTTTTAGTCATTTGAATTAGTTATCTATTTTAAATTTCCATAACTATAAAATTCACAATTTCCTCAGCTTTATTTTGAACCATAGTTTGTAAAAATCGATCAAGAAATAAGGAAGTTATAAGAGTTTTTCATCAGGAAGACACCTCACAGTCCATTGACCTCCATTCATTTTGGTGCGACTCCTCAATGCAGAACAGAGCTCCAGTGTGTGCACGTTAATGTAGCTAGCAACGCGCTAGCCACGCCCAATCCAGTAATAATGTATATATCAATGATTATGCTGCTTCTGGACCAAACAACTCGGTGAAATTGATGGAACAGAGATTCTGATCTCAACCATAAAATTCCGAAGGAGAAAGTTCACCCATCAGCTCATGAAAACCAAGACTTTGGAGTGACCTGGTGAAACGGACTTAAGCTCAGGTACACTTGGGTTCTGTAGCAGGACAACGATCTGGAATGTGTTGTGTTGTTTTGTGTTGTGTTGTAAGACCCAGGTAGATGTGACTTAATTCAAACAAATCTGTGGAGAAAAGTGGACCAAACATTCTCCACTGATATGAAAAACACGCTAACATTTATCTCAAAGGCCTGATCCCACTTCCTGCTGAAGGTGCAACAACAAGTTATTAGCTTTGGAGAGTGTTTAACTTTCCCTTTAGGGCTGCATTGTATTGAATAGCTTTTTCCCGTCTTAATGAATTAAATCATTTAAAAACGTTTAGTTTTTACGTTATCACTGTGCGATTGTAAAATTTGAAGAGACTTGCAAGAATGACTAAAAGGCAAAAACATAAAAACAAAATGCAGGAAAACACTGATTTATTTAATTTAATAATTTTTTTTATTTAACCAGCAAATCCCACTGAGATCACAGATCTGTTTTACAAGGGAGGATTGATTTTTATGTTTTTGGTCTGTGGGAGGAAACAAAATTACCTGGAGAAAACCCACTCAAGCACAAGGAGAACATGTAAACTCCCCATAGAAACACCCCAGGTCCAAACCGGGTATCGTACCCAAAACCTTCTTGTTGTGAGGCATCAGTGCTAACCACTGATACATCGTGTTGCCGGTCACGTGCCAGCCAACCCATACAACTTCCCAGCTTCCATAAAATGAGACCTTGTGGTAATTATGTCTACCATAGTACAGACATCAGGTCATCAGATACTAATTTGCTGTGATCAATCCAAGCCAGTGTGAGTTCCACACATTGACTTAAATATAAAGATCACTAGACTAGGCCCCGCCCATCCCGTCCACTGGTAGCCTCTGTGACATCATGGAGGAGCAGAAACATAAACAGGACAACAGCTCACAGCAAACATAGAAACTAACAGATAAACAGCAGCTGAACTGGATCTGTTTCACACATTATCTGTCATGTTTTTACAATAAGTTAATAATTATGTTAATTTCATTCAACAATCATGTAAAACAGCAGATTTATACCAAAAAATATATAATTTATAAGTAACAATGATCTAAACCAGACCTGAAGTCAGCCTGTAACTTAGACTTTAGCTAGTTGAAAAATGATGACTTCAGCTGTAATAAAG
>NW_013952657.1:428436-436489 GCF_001266775.1 Austrofundulus limnaeus
GGTCTAAATATTAATCAGAGACATTTATATTATTTTACACTCTGTAGGTCTAAATATTAATCAGAGAACAACGTAATATTTAATAGTTTGTGTAAAATTCTAACATGATTCGATAGAGCTAAACTCGGGATATATGCTCCACAAGCTAATATCTGCTAAACAGTTCAATAAATAACAGTGATTACATGGACTTTATAAGAATTTTTTAATTTTAAACTGTTACATTATGTTCTGCTCAGATCACATTGAGCTAAATAAGATCAAATCTGCTGACTTGTTGTAAAATGAGACGTTTTCCTGTTTATCTTCTGTTAAAAAATCCATAAAACAAACAGCTTTTCTGACATTATTTAAAACATTAGATAGATTACATAAACTGTAAAATATTAAGAATGATTGGATTAATATTATTATTAATAGTTTTAATGATTTCTACATCGTCAGTCCTTTTTTTCTGCTCTGTTGTCAACAAGAAAAGTAATGGGAAATCCAGAGTTTTGACCGTTTAGCGTTAGCCGTTAGCTTCTCCAGCCGATCTCATGGTCACCTGCTTTTTGCCACTCCAGTTCTATAGAACCTCCTTGGATCCACATCATATACTGTATACAGTATGCTGCTTACTTTCATACAACCTGACTCATTTCATAAACAAAACACTAAAATGAGGCTTTGAACACAATGAAAAAAAGGTTGAATTCACTTTGAGTAAGTCAGCAGTGAGCAACAAAAAGTATATATATACAGAACAATATCTAGGTTCATCGTTTTCCTTGATTATTAGTTGATTCATACGTTTTCAGAGTTTGTTGCTGTTTACATTGATGCTGCTGCAGGAGGTAGAAGCAGCAGAAGAGCTGTCAGCTGTAAGAAATGAGGAAAGAGAATTCATTCTTCAAACACAAGCTAAGCTGGATCTTTTCTGTCATTTTTTAAAAATGGATGCCTGTGTGTAAAAACAGACCTGCTGCTGACTTTTAAACATGAAACAAATCAGATTTTATCGGTCATCAGGTTTTGTCCTGTCTTTTCATGCTGAACCAAGACCCTACGTAGACCGTCCGTGTTCTGGTCCATTCCTAATGTTGTCATGGGATTTTCCCCCACAGAGAAGAGGCCAGGGGGGTTTGTGCAGCTTTTGTGAGCCACTAAAATGGGAGAAAACAAATTTTTTCACTTTCATAATCACAAAGTCTTTATAAAGAATGATGTGTGCCTCTAGCTTTGCTGCCAACCAAGCAGCATCTTGTTTTGTTGGCCCAATTTGCCAACATTTAAATGTGGTTTTGTGCCTGCATTGAGAAGAAAAACACCCATGTTTATGAAAATGACTGCCGTGACAAAAAGCATCTAATTCTCAAAGAACAGCTCTGTTTGCCACATGCAGTTATGATGAAATATTTATGGTCTTCTCAGAGTCGGTGGTAATTGTGACCCAGGAGAAGAAACAAAGAAAGAGGAACGATGTGCTTCACTGCTGATTAAAAAAAATAAAAAATAAAAAAACAAACATGCCAGAGAAAATAATAATTCAACAGCTCTACCAGTGATGAGTGTCTGACAACACAAATTATCTCTGTAATCTGCAAATAAACCGTCAAAAAAAGTGTAAAGCCTTTTTGATGTTCCCTTCAGAATTGAAAACCTCTTTGTCTTTTATGAGTCACTCCAACGACGCTCCACATCCAAAGAAATAACAAACACGACTTTAAATAATTAACACTTGAAATAAAATCTGGTTTTACTTGGGGATAGGGTTTGGTTACACTGAATACAGCACGCCCCAATTCTCCATCTAACCGATGAACCAAGTGACTTTTTGTTCTCATTCTGATGTCGGATGCCACCTAAACTGTTGATTTAATCATATAAACATGCTGGTAAAGTGTGTTCCAAATATAGCACTGTGGGTGCTCACCATCAATCATACTAACAGACTGAAAGAAGAAACTGATTAAGTGGGATATAGTCTAACCTTTAGCTTGCAGGCAGAACAGATGGTACTAAAACTGGGCCAAACTAAAAAAAAATACTATAACCACTCTAACCAGTATTTATGCACACTGTTTAATAAAAAGTAGTGTAAGTGTGCAACGCAGGAGAAGATCAGCAGATTTAAGATCAATACAAAGAAACTGAGGGTAGGGCTGCGTTTAACCTTGTTATTCACAATATTATCAAAAAATTAACTGTCAAAGAATACGAAACACAAGCATTTTAAGCAAAACTGTTATATGTTAGTCAAAAAGGTAGAAGATTAAAAAGTTTGTTAATGCACAATCACATTTTTTTTCTTTTTCTTTCAACAATCACATTTTTAAAAGAATGTTATGAAAGCTTCCTCCTTAACAAACCAACACCTTCAAATATTTACACCAAGAAAACTAAAAAAATAAATATACTTTTTTAACTAGACACACTCGGAGAGTGCAAACATCCACCAAGTCCAATTTCCTCCATCCTGTAAGAGTTAATGCACAAAAGCAGAGATGGAAACACATTTGCTGAATAAGTTCTGACGTAGTGAACATTTAAGCAGCAGTATGATGGGATTTCTTCTCTGTGGAGTCCAATGTGAAAACAAAAGTCAGACTGGTCACCTGACGTTATTATTGAAAGCTTTTGCATCTGTGCTACGTGATTCAAAAAAGCAGAGTTTTCATCGAGTGTGTAATCACACAGACACACACGCATCTTCCTATCTTTGTGAGGACCACACACAGCGGTCACAACCATCTGCGCATTCTTTTTTCCTCAAAGTTTGGTGAGAGGTGGATAGAGGGGTGCAGAAATAGCTCTCGACTTGATCTGGCCTCATTGAAATAATAATAAAAATGAACAAACAAACAACCTCCAAGTCTGAAGTCCACCGCGTCACTCCTCTTCCTCAATCTTCATCAATCTGTGTACAAGCCTACTGACAATGTGATGTGTTTGAGGAAATGGGAAAAATAGGTTTCGTGGTGCAGTCACACACTTCGTGGTCACAAAACGTTCTCTGAATGCGCACCAAATGCATAAAAATGCACATATTATGGCAAGACTTATTCACCATTACATCTGGTTTTAACATTACTTTTATTAAGTTTGAAGTCCAAACACTGAAAACTGTCTCAGTTTTTTACAGAAGCCCTGTGAAAGCATCACAGCTTTGCCGATCTGAGAGGATTAAAATGAAAAAAAAAAAACACTCCTGTATCTGCGTCGTGATCCGGAACATCACCAAAATTTAAGGGTGTGTTCCTTGGCCCAGTAACCACGTGGTAAAAATGTCATGACAATCTGTCCACAAGTTTTTGAGTAATGTTGTCCAAAGAGAGAATGACAGAACGACAGACAGACAGACAGATAGACGCGACCGAAAACATTACCTCACCATTGGCGGAGATAATAAAATGTACAGTATATTAAAAAACAGCTATTTTTTTCCATTAACCTTCTTAATGCCAAGCAGTCACAACCTATCCAGGAGGTGTTCTTACCAGATGAACCACCTCAGCTGGTTGCTCTGGATGTGGAGTAGCAGCAGCTCTACTGAGTCTCTCCTGGAGAACCTAGCCTATCTCTGTGAAGCTGAGGGCACAGGTCAAAATTCATGTTTCAAAAGTATTTATTTATTAAATACAGGTGCTGGTCATAAAATTAGAACATCATGAAAAAGTAGATTTATTTCAGTAATTCCATTTAAAAAGTGTAACTTGTATATTATATTCATACATTACATACAAACTCATATATTTCAAATGTTTATTTCGTTTAATTTTGATGATTACAAATGACAACAAATGAAAATCTCAAATTCAGCATATCAGAAAATTAGAATATTACTGAAGACCAATAAAAACAAAGGATTTATAGAAATGTTGGCCAACTGAAAAGTATGAACATGAAAAGTATGAGCATGTACAGCACTCAGTATTTAGTTGGGGCTCCTTTGGCCTGTATTACTGCAGCAATGCGGCGTGGCATGGAGTCGATCAGTCTGTGGCACTGCTCAGGTGTTATGATAGCCCAGGTTGCTCTAATAGTGGCTTTTAGCTCTTCTGAATTGTTGGGTCTGGTGTATTGCATCTTCTTCTTCACAATACCCCATAGATTTTCTATGGGGTTAAGGTCAGGAGAGTTTGCTGGCCAATTAAGAACAGGGATACCATGGTCCTTCAACCAGGTACTGGTAGCTTTGGCACTGTGTGCAGGTGCCAAGTCCTGTTGGAAAATGAAATCTGCATCTCCAAAAAGTTGGTCTGCAGCAGGAAGCATGAAGTGCTCTAAAACTTCCTGGTATGTGGCTGCGTTGACCCTGGACCTCAGAAAACACAATGGACCAACACCAGCAGATGACATGGCACCCCAAACCATCACTGACTGTGGAAACTTTACACTGGACTTCAAGCAACGTGGATGAAGTGCCTCTCTTCTTTTCCTCCAGACTCTGGGACCTTGATTTCCAAAGGAAATGCAAAATTTACTTTCATCAGAGAACATGACTTTGGACCACTCACCAGCAGTCCAGTCCTGTTTCTCTGTAGCCCAGGCAAGACGCTTCTGACGCTGTCTGTGGTTCAAGAGTGGCTTGACACAAGGAATGCGACAGCAGAAACCCATGTCTTTCATACGTCTGTGTGTGGTGGTTCTTGAAGCACTCACTCCAGCTGCAGTCCACTCTTTGTGAATCTCCCCCACATTTTTGAATGGGTTTTGTTTCACAATCCTCTCCAGGGTGCGATTATCTCTCTTGCTTGTACATTTTTTTCAACCACATCTTTTCCTTCCCTTCGCCTCTCTATTAATGTGCTTGGACACAGAGCTCTGTGAACAGCCAGCCTCTTTAGCGATGACCTTTTGTGTCTTGCCCTCCTTGTGCAAGGTGTCGATGGTCGTCTTTTGGACAACTGTCAAGTCAGCAGTCTTCCCCATGATTGTGTAGCCTATAGAACTAGACTGAAAGACCATTTAAAGGCCTTTGCAGGTGGTTTGAGTTAATTAGCTGATTAGAGTGTGGTACCAGGTGCCATCCATTTTGAACCTTTTCACAAGATTCTAATTTTCTGATATGCTGAATTTGAGATTTTCATTTGTTGTCATTTGTAATCATCAAAATTAAACGAAATAAACATTTGAAATATATGAGTTTGTATGCAATTTCTGAATATAATATACAAGTTTCACTTTTTAAATGGAATTACTGAAATAAATCTACTTTTTCATGATATTCTAATTTTATGACCAGCACGTGTAAAAGAGGGCTGTCGATGCAGTAAAACTCACAAGAATCTTCTCAAGAAAAACAGGAACACGAAGGTCAACCACACTGACTAGTGAGAGAACAATGATCGGACAAACACGAGATGACAAGACACTGAATATAAGGAGAAACTAATGAGTACAAACGAGAAACACCTGGAGGAGACACAAGAGGAAAACAGGAGAGCGTGCACGGGTTTTGCAGGAGAGAGAAACACAGGGAAACAATGAAACACTGGGAAAACCAAGGAATAGACACAGACCATGACAATCTCTAAGAGAGTCCAGTTACCCTGCACAGAAAACTCTTCTTTACCTTCTATATCTCGTTATTTCAGTCATTACCCTGAAGACTGAGGCACAAACAGTCAATTTCCAGAGTGGGTCAGGTTTGCAGCAAGATGTCTGGCCTTCCTTTGTACTCAGATCTCATATAGGGGGTCCTGATCTGGTAGGAGTGTACAGTATTTCCTACTATCCACTGAACCTTCATCTTCACCTGTGCCAGGTCCTTCTTGTCCTGTGTGGTGCAGTTCCAATACCAGAGACCTAGGGCCTCATTTACATTTGCAGTTTCACAGAATCAACTTGAGGTGCCACCAATGGAACCAGCACAACAGAAACGTGCATCTGCCAGCCTTGGAGTTGGCATGGGTCTGCACACATTTCATGTTCATATTATTCTTGACACATCTGGAGTTTTGCGCGAAAAGGGACATACACAAGCTTTTTGTGTGTACTCACCGTTGATACATGAAACCCCTGGTGTGATTGGAACTGATGTGGATACCCAGGAACCTGATGTGGTCTACGCAATCCATTGCATTCCCTTGTATGTGTATGGGAGCAGGGTCAGTCCTCCTGGTCCTCCTGTAGTCTACAATGGCCTCCTTGGTCTTGCTGATGTTCAAAGCAAGGTTTTTTTCAGAGCACCGTCTTGTCAGGTTCAGGATCTCCTCTCTGTAGTGAGTCACGTCACTATTAAAGCTTAACCACGTACTCTGATTGCCTTGTTCAGTGTTAATGCACAGAAATTACAGTTAAATACTTAAAAGCAAAATATTTTAGCCATTGCCTCTCTTATTGCCCAGTGTGCAAATTTGATGAAGTGAAGTGGTGTTGCCCTGCCCACACATACACAAAGGCCAAGAGACATGATGTTAGGAAAATAAAACAGTCACTTCAACATTCACATGGTCATTTTTGGAAACACTGAACCCTTTATTGTTTCCAAAACTGAGAAAAGACAGACTCTCTGTGATGTACTTTCCTCCAAATGTTTCTGTTTTTGGTAAACAAAAAGAACATGGAGATGTTTATTTTCTAAACATGGTATCCCAGTGGTTTTCAAACCCCAAAACACATTACACCAAAGACTGGTTCACCCTAAAGAGCCGGTGCTCACTCATCGAGAAGGGGGTCTCTGCAGCACATGTTGTCTTGTGGGCGGAGATGGCCCTACTCGTGATTGGCAATTTCCTTTAGTAAGTGAGCAGTCAGAAACAAAAAAAAAAAAAATTCTAAATTGCCCTGCTTGCCTACTGATGGTGGTCAGAGGGTCCGGTGGCACACGGCCTTACTCATGGAGTAGCTTGGTCTAGTCGGGCAGGAAGAACATGTTTTTTAAGATTAATTTTAGTCATAACTTGAGAAAGGAAAGTGCTAGCTGCACGTTATGTAAACATTGTACATATGAAGGGATGAGTAACAGTTTGGCTCGGTCAAAACATCCCTAACCAGCCTGTAAAAAGATTTCTAAAAATCAATGTGAATGTAGCAGTATAGAAATGAGCATTTCTATAAATGGTATGATTATTGCATCACTTCCTGTTGAATGAAGTGGGTGCAGTATAAAAGGATTCTAAATAGTTTCTTCTGCTCCTTTGCTGCCCAATTAATTTTCAGTTTGTATTCGGATAATGTATTTTGGGCTGGCATTTTGTTTTATATTTTTTGTGTATTTATTTAGTACTTTGTTTAGTTTTCTCTTCACTGTATTTGGACTTTGTGACCTGTGTTAACTGTGCCATTTCTTTTCTAGTTGTTGAGGTCCAGTGGTGGTGTGGGTGTGGTGACGGTGCCTTCCTCTTCTGTGTGCCGTGATCCCTGAGTTGAGGTTGTCTCACCATGTGTTGGTGCTTTAAAGGCTCTTTTTTCGGGGTGTTTGGTTTGCTGTTTGGTAGGTACTGTCCGCTACCGCAGGCCCCCACTGGTAACCTCAGCTTCTGTCCTTTTGTTCATTTGTTTATCTTAATTTTTTTAAAACACAGTGTTTTTAAAATAGAAACAATTTTTTAATCTGAACAACAGTCTCAGGTGTTATAAAACTTGGTATAAATGAACCTGTGTGCCTTTTGAGGAGTAGTAGGCCTACTCTCTGTGTGAAACTCCCAAGGTGGCGTTGTCCAGTTTTGAGGTGTGGGTTTTTATGTTAAGTAATGCTAATGAGTCCCACCTAGTAGTGCCACATGAATATGAATATTAGTCATAATTTGCGACAAGAAGAAGCTTGCCGCATGAAATTTAAAGTCAAATTATTTTTACATTTTCACAATAATTTTTATTAGAGTCATTGTTCTGTTTTAAACTGTACATAGACAGTCAATAAATCTTTTTTTTACTTTTATTACTTCCTCTTTTAATTTGCCCCACAAGACATGTAAATCTGACCAATCATGGTTAGGGTCAACTCCGCCCACACACCAACTTCGCCAATCACGAGAGAAGGGGTTATTTGTGGAATCAAAGTGGGCGTGTCACAAGAGTGGGCGTGTCTAAAGCATAAACACTGTGGGCTACGAGGCCTACATGA
>NW_013952657.1:436649-448173 GCF_001266775.1 Austrofundulus limnaeus
AGTAACGCCCCTTTTTTGCTTGTCCAGTCAGGTGTGTCCCTTTAAAAAGGTTTGTCAAATCAGGTCTGTCGCTTTAGAATCGTCTTTCGTTGGGACACGCCCACTCGTCCGCAGAGACCCCTACTTGAATCACGGTTAGGGTCAACTCCGCCCACATCAAGACCTCCGCCAATCACGAGTAAGACTGTCTCCGCCCACAAGACAACATGTACTGCAGAGACCCCATACTCATCTACAGGCCAGCGGTCACTCTTTCACAAAGATGTTCTCGTCCTTGATAGAGGAATGTTGGTTTGAGAGGAGTAAAGGAAGCATTTCTGTGAGGAAAAGTTGTCCACCATTAAACAGAAGTGGAGGACTTTGTATCCAGTTGTATCCCTTTTACAATGCTGTTACTGTGAGAATGACTCAACACTCTGATCAATAAGCAGTCATCAGGGCACTAATACTCGGTTCTTAGGCTGATGGTCACATTTTGCAGGTGAACAACCAGTTTGGGGTGTCATCGACAAACTGGTTGATCCACTATGTGCAGCTACTGCTTAGACTGAACTTGCCAGTAACTTCTCAGGCTGAAGAAATCTCTTGTATTAAAGATGAAACATTTCAACAAAGACAAACATATTCAGAGGACCTACTCAACCTTGTTAAAGCGGGCTATGTGGTTAGAATGAAGACGCATAGAATTAAGTCAAGTAGACATGAACACTGCTTCTAACTCTGCTACTCAGGGACATTTGTGTTCCTTTTCAATAATCCAGTGGATTAATGTGGAGTAGTGGACGTGAATTCTGGCAATAAATCTGCAGCTCACCTGTAATTGTAGTTTTTACTTTGTAATCCTTTCAATATAAAGTACAACTGCAGATTCAAAAACGGGCTGACCTTAGTATTTAGTTCTGGGCATGGCAGGAAAAGGAGAGGGAGGTTATTAAAAAAAAGCATTCTGTCAGGAAACACACCTCATCTTCCTGTGGTACTAGAGAGAAAAAAAATAAAACTACAGATACTCATTTTACTGACAACCACAATATTTCTCCAATACTCTGTACTTTGGAACAACTCTGCATTTATTTATTTACAGAGACAGCTTCTTTAATGGAGACAGACACTAGTTTTTAAATCTTCAATCATTGTTGAAACTTATTCCTCTTTCCCTGTAATTTCAGCTCATGTCTGAAGAAAATTTCAGCTTGGAACTAACGTCTCCTTTTAAAGCCTCTATTCATTTTTTTCCCCTAACATTTCCATGTCCTTAGGTATTTGATCAAATTGAGAAATCCTCAACACATTTCCTTAAAAGGATTTTGGCAGGTCTATTTGTTAAAGTCAGTCAGTGAAGTGTTGTGGTTTAATTTTTAGACTTCTTTGTGCCACCATTTTAAAACAATTAAAATACTAAATATAAGTGACAAATTTACTTATAAAAACATTTCTGCCATTAACCACAATGACACAGCTCCTGTTGTTTTACAGAATGTGTTAAATCTGCAAACTTTTCAACAACAATACCCCCTCATTCTCCACAGGCAGCATGTTACCACCCTAACAGACTCTATTGCAAATACATATGTGTGTAGAGAACACTCTGCATACCAGAACGTCAGGCATTTCTCTAATAAGACCTTGGATCTGATTCAAAATCCCTGTGATGAAAAGAAAAGAGGTTTTAGTTCAGGGACAAAGAAGAGCTGAGTGTGGTGTAAAAAAGAAACTTCAAAGGAAACAGTAAAAGGAAAGGACAGCTGCAGGAGAGAGGAGGAAGAGCTTCAAGCATTAAAACAATGTGAAGGAGGTCTGGAGAGGACTGAACTCTTTCAGGATATAATAGCAGTAGTGGGCTGATGGAGGGTTCAGGTCCTGGAGACCGGGAGTAGACCTACAAACTGAACTTACTTTTCAACAGCTCTGTTTGCGACCTCTTTTCCAAACCCTTTAAAACATTGAACAGCTTGCATCTCAACCACTTTGTCACGTTACCAACGAGCCGTAACATGAAAGCACTGACAGGTAAAGTGAAAAACTATTTCCATTTCATAATAACGTAATTATCTTTTGGGGGAAAAACTGCTTCTAGGCAGCCATAAAATTTATTCTAATGCTTACCGTCCAACATTTTCAGAGAGCAGACACACTCTGCTCTCCCAGAGCCTCTCTCCAGCAGCAGCTTCACAGAGCAGGACCTCAGGGGCACAGCACACTCTTAGAACCATCGAGGAAATGAACACTGGCCGTGCACTGATGGTACACTGACGGTACACTGACGGTACATTGACCGTACACTGACCATTCACTGACCGTACGCTGACCATACACTGACCGTACGCTGACCATACACTGACCGTACACTGATCATACACTGACCGTACACTGACCGTACACTGACCGTACATTGACTGTACACTGACCATACACTGACCATACATTGACTGTACACTGACCATACAATGACTGAACACTGATCATACACTGACCGTACACTGACAGGACACTAGCTGCGTTTCCATTGCAAATGTGCGCAAAACGTTGTCGATATTCTGTTAATGTCGAAAAAACTGCGGTGTTTCCATTGAGTAAAAAAATGCTATTAAAGTCACGTGTGAATACGTTTGTTCTCATGATAAGTCATTACAAACATGGCGGCAATGGCTGTAAACATATAGCATGTTGCGACCGCGACACTAGCGCTCATCATCAGAGGAGACGTCGGCGTCTTTTATCGAGGCTTTCCAGAGACAAGTCCCTACTTGGGAGTGGCTACATATGCTGTGTTTTTGGGAAATTGTAGTCGGTGAGTTTACTATTTTATACTACTTCTGTGATATTACTACTACTTCTACTTCCTGTTATCTTCTTCATCATCGTCTTTTTCACCAGTAGAAACAGCCGGTTGTGGATCACGTTATGTGACTCCCATGATGCGAAAAAGGTGTTTCCATTGCAGTTTTGCGAAAAACACCAATTTCGATACGGCCGAAAAACCACCTCATTCTAGCGCAAAAACATTTTGTCGAAAAACGTAACTTTTTTCGAAATTGACGTGTTTCCATTTAGCAAATTTATTTTCTAAATTCTAATTAGTGCATTTTCATGGTCAATGGGAAGCAGAGCTACAGATAGGACAGAGGGAGAACGAGTTAAGCTCAATTATAAATTGGACACACAGAAACAACCTGAGATGTTTAACAACCTGCTAGAAATCTTTGATTCAATTCAGTTCGTTTATGTGCAAATGACCAGATCACATCCAGTCATCTCAGGTCTATTCAAAAAGAAGAAATAGTAAATGGCTTGAACTTATTTAGCACCTTATCAAATCCACTTCGACCCCAAGGCCCTTTACACTTCAGGCATTCACCCATTCACATACACATTCACATACTGATGATGGTAAGCTACATTGTAGCCACAGCTGCCCTGGGGCTGCCATGCACCGACGCCACCGGACCCTCTGACCACCATCAGTAGGCAAGCGGGTGAAGTATCTTGCCACAGGACACAATGACTGGGACAGCTGGAATGGGGGATCGAACCATGACCTTCCAGTTCCAGGACGACTCCACTAACCACAAGTTCAAACACAGAAACAAGTTTAAGTTATTAGTCCAATTCAAACCAAAACAGATCCAAATTCAATTTACCTCCATTTATAAGCTTTTAGTCTGTTTCTCAGTGATGCTATCTGGTTAAACCTAACTTTATGTCACATCAGACAGACCAGTATTTTCTCAGCAAGGAATGCTGGACAATCTTGTAGAAATGATGTGTTTGCCTGTTTATGACTATTTAAGAAGTTCATGATTGTAAAAATGAGTTGTTCCAGTTAGTAGTTTTGTTCAGTTTTATCAGTTGATCAAGTTTAAGTTTGTGTTATTGGCCATAAATCGACACCATGAGTGAGAGGTACTTTCGGGTGTGTGAAGGTCGACTACATTACACGTACCCAGAAACTACTGTGTAATGATAATGCAACACAAAACAGAGTTGATCTTAAATCTAAAGTGTTAAACTTGCGCTTTCAAATTTGCTGTGTAACGACACCTCAATAGTGTCTGATTTACACCCCTCTAAAAGAGTAAATAATCAACACAGTCGAGTGTCAATTTAACACTCATAGGAGGTACTGTATATGAACCTTCAGTGTTAACCATCAATAACTCAATGCAGTGTTGAAACTCATGAGAATCAGAGTTGATTTTTCATCACAGTGGAGTACCTTATTAACTCAGCTTAGAAGCATATCTACTCTCCTCAGTTATTTGACTTGAAGTGTTATTATTAACACTGTACAGTGTTAGTGTTCATTTTTAACTCTGTTTAGAGTTAAATTGTGCTCTGAAAATTTAATATTATGGAAAGAGTTAAATTGACACCATTTCAGAAAAGGACCAAACAGACTCGGACACAGTGTTAAATTTAACTCTTAAATTTAAGTGTTGTTTTAGCACTGACATTTTCCCAATCGTCTAATTTCACCACCTCAAATGTTTATGTACTTTTTTTGTACTACAAAACATTCACATACATTTTAAGTGACATCTAAGGTATCTTCACTTCTATTACTATTGGAGCTGGCACTTTAGGTTCATAAAACACCATTAAAAGCTGTTATAATAAAGCTTTTAAACTTGCTTTGTTGTCTGTGTCCATTTTGGGCCCAGTCTATCAGAAAAAGCGTGACAGCAGGGTGTTAGACTTCTTGATCCAGGGACTGATGTAATCAGGTGAAAAGTTTTTTATCTCAGCCCACTCACTTCTGATGTTCAGTTCGAGTTTCTCTTCCAGATTTCATCTGTACATCCTCAGTTCTAACTTTGATTCTGATTGAGTCCTCTTCAACTCCTCCTTTCTGTCGGCTGTTCATTCAGCAGGAGTTTCATGTTGCTGCTAATTCAAGGTTTGTTGTTCTCTGGAACACTCTGACATACTGAGGTGTAAATAAGACCAGGTTCTGATTAGAATGACCCAGATGAGCCAGAGCATCTGTACACAACCTTAAAATTAATGACTCAAGTCAATTTTAACTCATCAAAATTCCACTAATAATTGGGGAGAGGTTAATAAAGGAAATTTCTTAAGAACATTTTAAGAGTGATTCACACCAAGAAAACCCTTTGGTCCACTTGTTCAGTGCGGATTAAAAGTAGACTTTTTTTTTTCATTTGATGTGGTTTGGTATAAATCATAAACAAAGCCAATCATTGCACAGAAATGATGGGGGCAGGACAGAGCACAGATCCTGAAATAAAGATGGTGTTAATTCAACTGCAATACCATTTAGAATTTCAAGAGCAGCTCATTCAGTGACGGTCTCACACTAATTACAGTATCTCCACCAAGGAGGTTGTATTTTCGGTCGCGTTTGTCTGTCTGTCTGTCTGTCTGTCTGTCTGTCTGTCTGTCTGTCTGTCTGTCTGTCTGTGGACAAAATTACTCAACAACTTACGGACCGATTTTTATGAAATGTTTACCACTGGTGGGTATTGGCCAAAGGAGCACATCATTTAATTTTGACGATGATCCAGATCATGATCCGGATCCAGGAATTTTTTTGAAGGATTCTTCACTATTGCATGATTGGGGAAATAATCCACCATAGAAGTGTAGGCTCTGTACACAGCCAATCAGCTTCAAGGAAGCTGACCGTAGACTTCCAATCACATCAGATCATTCATAGATGGGTCAACCCCTCACGACTGTAGTCATCCAATGAGCTTTCCTGAAGTGGTGTAGAAGACCAATCATGAAGGGGTATGGAAATAAAACTTTAGACTGAATTATGTTTTAATTGAAAAAGTTACTGTTTTAACTGATTTTAATATCAATTTGATAATACATCGGCATCGTACCCACTATTTTGTATTTTGTGTTTACATTTTTGGATTTCCCCACCACCACCAGTATTGGAAAGGTGAACTAGCTAACTCACCCAGGTTCAGGTCTGTTACCCAATAGATAACATCATGGTTTTCTTAAAAATGTATGTTTATTCTGTTTTTTCTTTTATGGCAAAATGTTTTCTTTACTCTGATGCTGTTCCAGTACTTGTTTTGTATGTAATTTATTTCGTTTTTAGTCATTGTAAAGCATATGTACACAAACACACATATTTATGACTAAATATGTAATAAATCACATACAACACAAACACACACTCACACACAAACGTAAATTTTTACCTCCACCAAGGAAGTTATGTTTTCCGTCGTATATGTCTGTCTGTCTGTGGAAAAAATTACTCAACAACTTATGGATGGAGAAGAGCCTCTGCTCCTCCACGTGGAGAGGAGCCAGTTGAGGTGGTTCATCTCAGGATGCCTCCTGGACGCCTCCCTGGTGAGGTGTTCTGGACATGTCCCACTGGGAGGAGACCCAGGAGGAGACCCAGAGGAAGACCCAGGGCAGGATGGAGGACTATGTTTCTCAGCTGGCCTGGGAACACCTTGGGATTCCCCCAGAGGAGCTGGTCCAAGTGGCTGGAGAGAGGGAAGTCTGGATCTCTCTGCTTAGACTGCTGCCCAGAGACCTGACCTCAGAAAAGTGGCAGAAAATGGAGGACGGAACTCATGGACTGCTTTCCATTAAATGTTTACCACAGGTGGGTATTGGCCAAAGGAACACACCATTACATTTTGGTGATGATCCGGATCCAGGAATATTTTGAAGGATTCCTCACTATTGCAGGATGGGGGAAATTGGCCTTGGCGGAGGTTTTCACTCTCCGAGTACTTCTAGTTTACTTCTAATTTGGGGCAACGTTGCCAAATGTGCGCAGCAACCCAAAGGAGACAAGATGCTCTGCGTGCCCTAACCCAATCGGTGGCTCATGAAGTCCAAAAAGGTGCATGTTTCCTGTAGTTGGTTTGGTTCGAGGCCGGTCTGTATTCACACCAGAAATGAACCACCAGAGCTCACTTGGAAGGGGACTGAGACCACCTGAAAAATGAGTCCCGGTCAGGTTGTTTGTTCCACACCAGGGTTTGCATGAGTGTATTCACACCTGCGTAAAATGTCTGGACCACTGGGGGAATCAAACGCTGATTTGTTTAAAGTGGACCAAATATGTCAGTTGTGAGTACACCCTATGTTCATGATTCAGACTCAGAAGTGAAAGATTATTTTCTGTTGCAGGTCCAAAACTGTGGAATTCATGCCAGGCAGTGTAGCTCTCTTCTCTGTTTTTGAGTCTTGTTTAAAACCACATGATTACTGCCTAGTAGTTGTTTTTCAACCTAACTGTGAAACTTACTCTGGTCATTCCAACTGTTTTCATCTTTTTCTAACTTCTGTTCCTCTGTATTTTATCATGTGTCTTCTACATATTTGTTTAATTGTACAGCTTTTGCATTGGCCTTGTGCTGTTGTGTGTGTTTTAAGTGCTTTACAAATAAAAGTGGTATGGTATGGTGCAGTCAATAAATCATTATTGTATTCACCAGGAAATCCAGCTGCAGAAACTAAGGATGACTGATGATCTCTCATTCTGTAACATTATGTTGTTTGTTGGTCAGTATGTTTACAGTGTTTTGTGTTGTATGATTATGTTTGTGTATGTTTTGTGATTGTTGTGTTTAGGTACGTTTTGTTCCATCACCCACTCTCCCCACTGTTTATCTCTGTTTCTCAGCTCCTGTCCTCTTCACTCTCACCTGTTTTTATTTGTCATTTTTCCAGGTGTCTCTCCACTTCTTCTGTGTTCCATCTTCACATCAGCCATGATCTAGTCTTCCTTGTGAACTTTCTCACCCCTTTCTCTTTTAACAAAATGTAATTGAATGTTTGAAGGTAATGAGTTTTTATGAGTCCCATACATAACTGATAAAATACCATAATCAAGCAAATCATAGAATTTCAATTACTTTAACTGATGGAACAATGTATCTGATGGGTGACAGTAATGCTTCCTGGTGATAATTCTCACAGCTTTTTTTGTAAAACAAAAATTGGGTTTGTAATTGTTTTGCATGATTTTCCCCAAACACCAATACAGAAGATCAAGTGTGGAACAATTATTGTATTATATAATATAAAAAGACCTTTATCATAAAATAAATCCTTTACTTTGTACAATACTGCAATGAATTTGGCTATTTTTGTTCTTAAATGATGTACATGAGGTCTCAGGTCAATGATGACACCCAGAAACTTCACCTCATTGACTCTACAGATCTCAGTACCATCGATTCTAAATGGAACATCAGTTGTTTTATTTATATTACTAAATAGCATATAATTTGTCTTATCTAAATTTAATGATAAGCTTAAACCAGATTTGTATTTTAGCAAATTCTATCTGCATCATTTCCAACATCCGTTCTATATTTTGACCAAAACAAAAAAAATATAGTGTCGTCTGCAAATAAAACCCATTTGAACAACCCTGACACATTTACCAGACCATTTACGTATAAAACTAGATACCACATAGCGGTAACACAATGACCCCCGCATGCAGAAATGCACCAGAACTCAGAAGTCTTTATTCCTAATAAATGTCATGCTACTAGGTGCATCCCAAAATTGTAGTGGTTTGGGTGGGGGTCTTTTTTTTTTTTGGGGTGGGTGGGTGGGTGAGTGGTTGGACCTGAAGGATAGCCCCTCATCAGAGTTGAACAACAAAAGAAATCTGAAGCTCCTATGTTTAATAGTTTTTGAGCTATAACCATTTTTGCATGTCCTGACACCCCCTCTTTGAAAGGAGCCCCCTCCTCAAATATGGGGTCTATCGTAAAACCATTGGCTGGTGCAGTGTAGGTCAGACTCATCTACAGTCCTGACAAATTTCATGTTGACCGGTGCAGCCGTTTTTGAAAAAAAAAAAAAAAAAAACAGTATGAAAACAATACGTCTCCTGCTTATGCTTCCCGTGCGAGGGTCGTAATAAACAACTTCGGTCCAAATACAGAACCCAGAGGAACCCCACATGTAATACTACTTAATTCAGATCTTGTATCATTTATTTGTACAAACTGTTTCCTATCTTTTAAATAACTAGACACCCACTGTAATGCTCGTCCTCTAATACCTTATTTGTTCAATTTTTCAGGTAGAATGGTGTGGTCAATGGTGTCAAAAGCTTTCTTCAAGTCAACATAAATACTAGCACTGTATTGTTTATGATCAACAGCAGTTATTTACTCTACTAAGTCCATGAGTGCCATCGATGTGGAATTGTTAGCTCTAAACCCATACTAACTGCCACTTAGAATATTATGTTTATCGATAAATTGATCCAATCAAAGCACAAATAATTTCTCTAAAATATTTGAAAACTTTATGCTAAACTTTATAATAAAGTTTATTTAATTCTTTGTGCTCCCTGGGTTCAGTCTGCATCCTTGGGTCCAAACTTCCTACATAGCATGACATTGAGCGAGTACAGACGAGCAAAATAGGATTTTACAAACTGGTATTAACTATTTTTCACATTAGAAAACACACAAGAACTTTTTGAATTTTGTTAATTTTCCATTTTTGATGTATGTAAAATCCTTTTAAACATTCAAAGTTAGAAAGCAATACTAAAGCTAAGTATATATTTTAGTTTCCTTCGCATTTGTTTTACCAGTGTATGTAACTTTAAAACTGAAAATTAAAAAATGAAAGACTTCCTATAAAGATATATAAAGTTTAATAAACTTAAAAGCAAAGTTGTTTTTGTGAGAAGCACAGCAAAAACAGTAAAGATGAAAACCTAATTGAACATATTAGCTATATTAGCTATAATGTAATTTACTCTGGCACAAAACCTGGACAAAAACAAAACTATGTTCTGACAATTAAAAGTTATATTTATAAACACTCAAATGAAAGAAACTTGTATCAAATTTAGTTTTAAGTTGAGAGTATAATGTTGGAAAGTAAGACAGATGCATGCTGTTAGTTTTTATTATAGAATTCCATCTGGTTGTCTCTCGTGTACAGTCTGCTGTGTGTCTGGTAACTAAAGACAATGTAAGGAGAAGTGGATTATTTTTTTATGTTTTAGGATAAAATTTGTTGGGAAACACAATCTATTTGTCTCATTTCCTGCCCTAGTTAACACAATTTAAATCCCACAGCTTCCTGCTGAGTGAGTTTAGAGAATTTCTGGATGAAATTCATGCAGAAAAACCATCAATACAAGAAGGTCCTGAGTTTGGGTCTGACTTCTGATGGATGTTCCACCTAAACGTCACGTCTGTGGGTTTCAAATAGTGATGTTCGATCCTGCCAATTTTCTTAGTCATTTATTTCAACCTGTTACCTGCTAAACCTGTGATTTATTTTACCTGTTTAAAAGTCTAACCCCTAACCCTATATTTGCTTAGCACAATTTAAAATCCTTATTCTAAAGAAATATAATAATTTTTGAATATTTAATAAAAGTGAGAAAAAACATTCAAAAAGTTGTTACTTTGGATAGTTTGTAGCATTGTTTGTGTGTTTGCAAGAAGGTCCCTGGCCAGAGCTAATACTGTTTGAGGGGGCCGTGGCATGATAAAGTTTGGGAACCCCTCATCTAGAATGTAATTACAGATGGTCAGATGAAGCAGATTTTATGTTAAAATGACTGCCATACGTCTAGTGACTGCTTATGCAGTACCCAAGCAGAAGAAAAAGTAGTTCCCTCCAACCACACATGATGAAGACAAGATTTGAATAGTTAAGTTATTTTCCACTATTTTCCTGGGAATGATAAACATTATGTGAAATAACTGAAATATCAAAGTATTGATATTTTGATTTTAATATTGATTCTAGAGCATAATGTTCTGGTAACAGTAGTATCGATATTTTCATTATTGATCTAAGTTAGAATGGTTCAAAAAATCCTTGGTTCAGTTTAGTTTTGGGACTTCTGGAGGACTGCACCAGGTCCCCATGACCCAGAAAAACAAAGGATGAATAATTTGGTTTGGGGGTCAAATGATTTTTGTATTTTTTTCCTACTGCTGTTTTACTACTTTGTGAACCCCATTTATTTAAACATCTTGTATTCCACTAATTGTGCATTTTAAAATATCACTTATTCTTACAAACATGTTAAACCTATATAAAAACAGAAGGAATTATACTGACTGAAACATTCCTTGAAGAATAGCATCCTCTAGAGATTTCTTTACAGCTTCCTGTGGAAGAGGCAGGGTCAACTTTATTCACCTGCAGCTGATGTTCTCTGATGAGGCCCTGGGTATGTAGATTCACTGAACAACCTGTTTGGCTTGTGTATTCTAAAGACAACCTGTGGACCCCTGCCTGT
Source organism: Austrofundulus limnaeus (assembly GCF_001266775.1). Taxonomy (NCBI): domain Eukaryota; kingdom Metazoa; phylum Chordata; class Actinopteri; order Cyprinodontiformes; family Rivulidae; genus Austrofundulus; species Austrofundulus limnaeus. The sequence goes on from NW_013952657.1 coordinate 447,892, forward strand.
GTGCTAGAGCCTTCCTCCTTCTGCTACCTCCTTGGGTCTCTCACCTACACTGAAAAATAACTTGTAAGATGCACTTGAAAAAATCCTCTAACAAATTTGCACTAACATTTGTTAGATAAATTTAAATGCTACAAATTCATGTAATATTTACTCATCATTATCTAGTAAAAGTTATTAAGAATATAGTTAAAGATTTGTGAATAAATCAGGTGAATGGGCCTCATGCAAGAACATGTTCGTATTTTTATCCTAAATTTCTCTTCCTTTTGTTCGTACAAAGGG
>NW_013952657.1:448733-451326 GCF_001266775.1 Austrofundulus limnaeus
GTCTTGTCCTCTCCTTGAAAAGTGAAGCAAGGGAATGAGGAGCAGCAGCCTTTGTGTGTGCATGCAGCCTCAGTTTTAGTCCAGAAGAGTAGAAGTTACTTCATATATTCATGTTTATGTGCTGTCCAGAAAAAACACTTCAATATTACTGGTAAAATTATATTAGCGTTTACTTTTTTGTACAGTACTATTGATATATAATATAATGTGTATTGTTTATTTAGTAAATTCTAGTAGTTTAGAGATTTTAATATTTTTTGTAAAATTTAAAAGAATAATTAAATAAATGTTGCTACACCCAAAAATATTTTTTCAGTGTAGTTCAGCTTCCTGCCACCTCGTCTCATCAAACCTACCTCCAGTTACCTTATCTTAGCGTCCTCCTGGGAATCTTTACCCTCATCTCCAAGCCAGCCTCCTCAGCGATCAGCAAGAACATAATATCAATTCAGACTGATATATTACAAATTTCATTGTGCCTATCTGATCAGTTCATGGTAAATGGGCTGTATTTATATAGCACTTTATCAAGTCTCTACATCAGAGATGCCCAAAGCGGGGCCCGCGGGCCAAAACTGGCCCACCAAGCCATTTGATTTGTTCCTCCAGCAGTTGTGCTGGTTACTTGGAATTATGTTAAGATTAAATATAAAATACAAGTAACTACAAGAGACATTCAGATTAGATTTAAGCCCATATTTATATTTGCACACCTTATAAGACACCGTATACTCATATTTTAAATGATGAAAGTCCCATGAGCCTTTGCTGCCTGAGCACATGTTGAATTTTCTCCATGTCCATGGGCTCAATTTTTTTTTAAAGAATGTGGGCAAACACACTGGCTGCTAGCTTAATCATAAAAAAACTAAAACAACTTTACTTACGAAGTATTTGCGTTTTTATATTATTGCATTTGGCCCGCGCCCCCTCAGAGAAAATGCCTGGGCACCCCTGCTCTACAGACTGCAAGGTGCTTCACACTGCAGTCATTAACCCATTATTTCACTGACGGGGGTTACTTACGTTGTTAAATGTGATCCATCCCACCACTGAGTTATAGAAAATATTTAAAGTAAGATACTGTGAAAGGAAAATGATAACATTCACCATTTCAAGCTGTGTTACAAGACCTTGGGAGAAGTGTTAACATTCAGAGTATGTGTTGGTGATAAATCTCAGCTACTACCCCATCAAGTTGTAGCTAATATCTGTCAAACTGGCTGGGTTACAGCCATTTATAAGTTAGCTAATGCTGTTAGCTGTGGTGGCCATCCTGAAACTGGTTGAGTTCAAGAATTAATCAGCTGTAAATGATGAACTACCTTCTTTCCTTTTTGATAAATCCTACACTTAGGGTTGGTTTGAGTCATGGGCCACCAAAAGACCATCATTCTCTGCTGTATATGAGCCAGAGCTGGGCCAGACATATTTTGTCATGTGAGGAGTTTTTACTAAGAGTTTTCAGGAGTTTTTTATTGTCAACAACATCCTGCTCAGGATGGGGCTCTCTGAAGTGCAACATATCTGCCTGTCACCTGAAGAGTGCCGACAGAATTAAAGCTAAGTTGTCTGTATTGTAAAAAAAATAAATAAATAAGGCCATTTTGTAACCAAATGTTTGAAAATGTTTAAAACTCTGTTCAGTCAGTAGACCCGGGAGTATCGGTGGGACAGACCTCAGCTTCCTCAGTTTCCCAGTTTCACTTCCTATAACCTTTAGTATTAACCATGATCACTTTCTTTTGCTCAAATCAACAAACTTCGTTTACGCAAAACTGGCCAAACAGCAGCTCCTTAGACCTTTAAACATCTCAGCTATAAATGTTAAAGAGGCCAATTAATACTGATTATTTATAACGGCAATGAAAGCCTAAAACATCCAGCGGGGGGATTTTTAAAGACACTGTACAGCCACTGGTTTTAATGGACTAATTATCATTTTAAAAGAAAGTGCTTGATTTTACTTACCAGGCCTGTAAGACCTCATTTTGTAATAACAACGTATTATATAATAATGTAATAAAATCAGGCTTCAAAATGTAATAAACTCACGCTAAAAACGCATTATGTAATAATTGACACAAAATGTAATAAAAGTCTTTAACACATTATGTAATAATGTTATTACATTTTGCGGCAATTATTACAAAATGTGGTGGTGTAATAATCTGGTGCATTATGTAATAATCAATCAAAAACCAGTATTTCTGTTCATCCTAATCAATATACTTGTAATAACTGTCATGTTGCAAATACTACATAATTAAATCTTTATAATTTTGGTCAATAAACACAGAACTTCTCATCTTTTATTTGCATTTTCAGTCAAAGTCTTGTGTAAATGGATGTATAGAGCAATCTCACTGATTGTTTTCATGTTTTATGGAATCTTTCAAAAACTTAGTTTCTAATTTATTCAACATGTCAGAGACTGTCGGATGTTAAAAACAATTAATAACATCAAATATCCACTTCAAACCCACTCTGTTAGAAACAAGTTCTTCAACCCTCAGTTCCTTCTGATACAGAAGCCGACAGTCCACCTGCACTGCGCCCCCTCCCCTCCGTGGCTGATGGTCCAATCCAACAC
>NW_013952657.1:451486-452583 GCF_001266775.1 Austrofundulus limnaeus
CGTAGAGGAAGTGATGCAATTCTCTTCACGTTACGGGATTAACTGAGAATATGCCGACAGCGGGAGGAGGGTCCAGCTGCGAGTCGCTCTGGTACTGGTACTGGTTTCGGTCAGACAGTGGGAACAGCTGATCAACATGTAGGTAAATGTTCGCTACGTCAGACCTGATTCGAAAAATGTGTTTCCATCTCTTTTTTGCACATTAACTCTTTTTCAAAAAACCCAAAACCACCTCAAGTGAGCGTATCAAGTTTGATGCAAATTAGAGGATTTTTTTTTTCAAATCGAGCCGTTTCCATCCACCTTTTCTGATGTGATACTTCAAAATGGGCATTAAAAACCTTGATGGAAACACGGCTAGTGCTAACCACTGAGCCGTCGTACTGCCTAACAACGTTATTACATAATGCATTGAAGACTTTTATTACATTTTGCTTCACTTACTACATAATGTGGTTTTAGAGTGAGTTTATTACATTTTGAAGCCTGAATTTTATTACATTATTACATAATGCACCAAATAATTACACCACCACATTTTGTAATAATTGCCGCAAAATGTAATATTCACCATTTTTTAAGCAGGCAAGTCCCATTGAGATCTCAGATCTCTTTTTCAAGGGAAGCCTGGGCCTGAAGGCAACCTATTGCACATGTTTTGTGGGGTGGGGGAAACCAGAGTACCTGGAGAAAACCCACGCAAACACAAGGAGAACATGCAAACTCCGCACAGATAGACCCCAGGTCCGAACCGGGGATCGAACCCAGGACCTTCTTGCTGTGGGGAGTCAGTAACCGTGTTTCCAACCAATTTTAATTTGAATTTTGAGTGAATTTTAAAAAATTCGCAAAAATGTAAAAACGAAGAAATGCAAATCAGACGCGTTTCCATCAGCTGGCTTGAAGTGAATCAGTCACGCATGCGTGTAGTAAACAGGAAGTAAAAGTCACATCTCAGGAAAATGGAGAGAAGTTATCAGGAACGTGTTGCTGCTGTCGGGAAAGTTATAATTATTCTGTTATCAACTAGTTTTGGTGATTTTACTGCTGTCTGGAGACGTAGAGGAAGTGATGCAATTCTCTTCACGTTACGGGAT
>NW_013952657.1:452933-456052 GCF_001266775.1 Austrofundulus limnaeus
GATGGAGAGGAGCTCTTTAGCTGAAATCGAGTGCCTGCAGTCGGTGTCCTGACAGAGATATCCGCACCAATACGTGACAGCGACTCATCAGACTGGACTCGGGACAAAAATAGTCCTGAAAGCGAGCTGTGAGCCTCTCCGCTGAATTATCTGGTGAATTAATTATGAATTAATTATCTGATGAACGTGACATGCTCTTGCTCTCTGTAAATAAAGCAAAGCCACTTCCTCGTCCAACATTAAACAGAGCCCGACAGAGGAGGGAGGGGCGGGGAGGCTGTTCCCGTGCAGCGCTTCAAGAGCTGACCTGCGTCTGACCTCAAAGTGCACGAGCGTCCAACTTCAGCGTTGGCTGCGATTTTGAAGCTGAAATCGCGTTCGGTGTGAACGCAGCATTACAAGGCCTGAAGCCTCAATGATCACATTGCAATCTTTACCACCTGAGATCTGTGACAAGAACAGTAGACCACAGTCCTCCCTCTCCATAACGCTCTGCTGCACAACGCAGCAAAGAATCAAGGAGCTTCAGGCTTTTCTGAGACGTTTCAGTAAAACCAGGAGTAAAACATGGTTTTAAAATGACCTTTTTACAATGTTGCTTACCCTGAATAGTACAGCCACCTAATGCAACAAGTATTCATGCGATCAGAGTCCTTCTATGACCCTCAAACTTTGTTCACTTTCTAACACTGGCCAATCAGATTAAGGATTTCAGCCATCATCTTTTCAGTGGCTGTAAGCCCAGTCATTGCCAGTAAAGCAACCTGAGCTAATGCTGCTCTGGCATGGAATTACATTTAAATCAAATTATTATGACTTTAACAGTAATACTATACCACTGAGCAGCTACATGAGTTATTCCATCACTTCCATTTTCCTTCTCAAGAACCAGGCCAGCGTCTCAGTTTTAATGTAGCATCGCCCAAAGGTACGCTCAGTCACATCAGTATGATTGCTTTTGTTTGTTAAGATGTATTCAGTTTTTTTTAAATCACATCAGAAATGTTAGAGTAGTTGTTTTTTTATTTCTAAACACCTTCAAAGATCTTTGCATTTTTAAGTTAATATTATAAATTTACACCATAACCACTGGGTAAATGAAAACTACTTTCTGTGTCTCAGTTCTGCTTTTTAAGTTGATGGAAAACATGAAAAAGTTTGCTGTTACTCAGTGGTAGAGACAAATATATCTTTTACTACTAAAATACTGTTTAAAAAGATAAAAAAGGCAGCTGAAAATGGACCTGCAATGCTGCTTGATGTGTGTTCCGAACAGAACCTGTTTCTGTGGGGTCTGATAAGTCATTAACTGTTCTGATGGGCCGACTTCGTCTTCTGGAAAGTTTTCGTGGCTGACTGTTTTAGTATTGATCTCTACAGCCCCAATCCCTTCTATTCCAGTTTCAACAATCAATAGCAACGAAAGGCTTAGACACCCACGTTGTGCTCCGCTGACCACAGAAACTCTACACCCGCTCTCCCAAATGGTGCATTGTTCTCTGCTTTGCTCTAAAATTATTTGTTTTCTCATTTTTTTCCTTTCTCTTTTCTGTCTCTTGTTACTGATTGTTTAACAGGAAACAAAGACAGCAGTCACTGGGGACGTGGTGAAAAACAACCACTTGAGTCTTCACTCAGTTACCCGCAAATGTTGCAACTCTTCATTTCATCTCTCCGTCTCAGAAGAGACACCAGTTTGCACCATAACAAGTGGGCTTGTTACAATACTCCCTCCTGACAAAGAACAAATATCAATTCAAACCCAACCTTTTCATTTACTTGGCTCAGCAACGTCTACACCTGACCCCTCATATCCTTGCAGTTCAACAGATCTGAGCGTCAGTTTTCTGGACATTACCAAATCCCAGTGGCAAAAAGAAAATCAATTTGACGATGGAGAGGATTGTGGAAGAATATTGGGTGACCATTGGCTTTTACCCCAAGAAACTGCTTTAGAATCTTTGCCAGAGGTCAGAGAGGATGAGCCCCCTAGCATTCCCTGTAGCTGTTCTCTTTAGTTATTCATTGAAAACAATATGCAAGTAATGTGAGCAGTAATCATTGGCGTCCAAACCACTTCCACATGTCGACCCTGGCTCCTGTTGTACCCAGCACAATGTCAACTTCAAGCAAACTTGTTCTATAATGAGAAGAATTTATACGGTCTAGTTTAGACTTTAACAACTCAGACGCTTTTGTTCCATAGTTTTAAAAAGTACTTGATCAGGAAGCCCATAAGAACTTTGCTGATTTCCTTTGTGCTTTTAATGAATTTAGTGGACCTGGGGACAGAGTTGTTGTCAGTTCTGAGTATGTACTGTATGTTCTTTCAGCAGTGATAGTTTGAAGCTTATGTTTCTGTTAATGGGAAAAAAACAAAAGGTGTCACCATGCAAACATATATATTATATAAATAACTAGATATCTCATGGCGGTTTGAATCGCACCGTGCAGCGCCGCCATATTGGATGGGGGTTTCTTCACTCTAGGCAGCACTGGAGCAAGCGACCATGCCCTTATTTGGTGCATTAATCTACAATGTTTTGAAAGCAGATCACATGGGATTACCTTTTTATAAGTAAGACTGAATAATAGTTATGGTTATTTGACATTATATGATTTTATCATTGTACCTAATGTTATTTGGCAATCAACAAAATGATAACAGCAGGAGCTGGTTCTCTTCATCTCTTCCTTGTTTTTTTTTTTTCCTCCACATGGACCTCCTAGTGACACAGACTGAGAAGGTCTAATCAGAGCAGAGGGTTTTGTTCATTCAGACTGAAGAGAGCACTTCAAGACAGATGACTGACAGGACAGCTCAGATTGTCAGGATTAGAGCTGTTAAAATGTAAATAATACTTTAGTACACACATACTGTGACTGCAGCACCTGCAGACACACAGGAAATAAAGGTTGTGTCACTATTTTACCATCTGTTTTGTATCGTGGTTTATTTAGGGGTCCAAGCCCGAGGAAGCAGGGTAACGCAGCTGCAAAGCAGCAGCGTTTCCATGTCTCCATCGGAGCATGGAACCCTATTGTATCTGTTCCGTTTTTTATTATTATTATTATTATTATTATTATTATTATTATTATTCTGCGGAAAAACTCATACT
>NW_013952657.1:463172-463565 GCF_001266775.1 Austrofundulus limnaeus
GGTTAAAAGTGGACAGGGCTTGTACAGATCAACAATATGCTACAAACAACATGACAAAGGCTGACATGCATAAAAGGGCTTGGACCCCGGTCATAACTGCTTTGCAGTTCTAGTTTTTTTTGTAAATGTACAAATTTCATTAATCTAAGTTAAATAATTTAGCATTTAAGCACTTATGTAGTTCAATCAAACAATTCAGCATCATTTCATATTAGGGTTACTATTTACAGAGCACACATATAGTTAACATGTTGTAATAGTTTATTTTATCATTTGCAATAATTTAACTTTTTGTTTCTTTGAGTAGTCAGTTCCGTTAGAGGCAGCTGCAGTTGTCCTGCCCCTCAGTGTAAACAGCCTCTCAGTGTAAACAGCCTCTCAGTGTAAACAGCC
>NW_013952657.1:465590-473212 GCF_001266775.1 Austrofundulus limnaeus
TCTCAGTGTAAACAGCCTCTCAGTGTAAACAGCCTCTCAGTGTAAACAGCCCCTCAGTGTAAACAGCCCCTCAGTATAAAAAAACATTACAAGTATTTGAACATGTATGACTGGTTAAATGTAAACATGTTACCAAAACTGAAGATTTGTGTGAAAGGATGTTGAACAAAGACTTGGCCCCTCTATGAATATTGTGGCCCCTTACTCAAAAAAATCCTAGATCCGCCCCTGTGTCCCTAAACCAGCCGGTCGAGGCAGATGGTCTCCTGTCCTGAGCCTGGTTCTGCTGGAGGTTCCTTCCTGACTAGCAGGGTGTTTTTCCTCTCTGCTGCTGCTGGTGTGCTGCTCAGGATGGGAGACTGTGACAAAATAAAGATTTTGCGCAGTCTGCTGGCTTCGTTACATTTTTTTTTATGTACAGTGCCCTGAGACAACAGTTGTTGTGATTTGACACTATATAAATATACTGAATTGAATTGAATTGAATGTTGAACTCCAGTCCTCGAGGGTCACTATCCAGCATGTTTTCTTGTTTCTCTGCTCAAACAGGCCTGATTTGCATGAACGGATGATTAAAAGACTTCTACAGCATTTGAAGAGATAACAGAATCACAGAATCAGGTGTGTTGGAGCAGAGAAACAAAGAAAACATGCAGGATAGAGACCCTCGAGACCCCGAGTCTGACACCCCTGACTTAACTGAAACCAACTATCCAGACCTTCAGGAACAGAGGCTCAGTTGTAAAGAAAAGCTGACTCAGCAGGCAGGTGTGAGAGCATCTTCACACATACAGGTGACACGTTCTGGCCCGGTGTCAAGAAAAGCAACAGATTCCAGCAGGTCACTCAGTTCTCAGCATTCAAACTGCATTTTCACAGAAAATACAATTTCTTGAGTTTCTCTAAATGTTTTTTTTTCTCTTTTCAGTTTACTGGATGTGTTAATAGCAGATAAAACGCAGCAGAACTAATAGTGTGAGTCTGAAGTGCCGTGTCAGCGTTTGAAAGGAAATTAATTAATCCCGCTGTCAGCCTCTTTCTTTCTTTCTTTTAACCTATTTTGTGAAAAGAAAAGACAAATATTCCCAAGGCCAAATGTACAAATCTGTGTGATCAGAATGCACAAACATTTTTCTTGATAAAAGGCTCAGAACAGTTTTCAGCTGAATGTTTAAAGCAAAGATGGGCGATACTGGGAGTTCTGGTATTGATTTGATACCAAGTGAATACAGAGCTAGTCTGCCTGATATCAGTGCTGATCAGTAGGGCCTTGTTAGCATAAACATTAAAGAGGCAGAAATGAATTTCCTAAATCAATATCAACACAAATCTTACAGTTTGTGGCATGTTTTCTGTGGAAAAGATACAGGCTACAATAAAAAAAAAAAAAAATGTACGATCTAATATGAAATCAGAGAAACACCTGCTGCTCACACCTGAATGTATTTTATATTTTAATTGTGGGTGAAATTAATCAGACAAGTAGCTACACAGTTTTCTAGGTTGGATTTTTTTAAATTTTGAGTAATAATTATGAAATAGCCCTCCAGATTAACAAAATTAAAAGGGAATATGACGACCTGTGTACTAATTATAAATATATAAGAAATACAAAAACAAAAACAGTGAACTTTGCATCCTCCAAGGCCCTAAGCAAGGCTCAAACTCACAGATGATTTCATGACCGCAACCCTGTATTAGCACAAACTTTTTAATAAAGTTTATTCATTTAAAACAAAACAACATAAATTCAACATACAACAACAAAAAAACCCAAATCAAATTCAATGAAAGTAGCAGAAGAAGAAAATAATCTTATGATTTCTGCCCCTTTTTCTTAAATAAATTAAATAAAAAATCAATTTACAAAGTTCAAAAAAAGGAAAGAAAACAACAATGAAGGTTTAATTCCTTCTTGAGTAAAAATTCATGTTTTATACAGTATATATTTCTCCAACAGATTTACCTTTAACAGTTTCTTAAATATACACATTGATCTGGCTTTTTTAACGTTATCCTGCAGATTATTCCATAATTTAATTCCCTGGATTGAGGTTCTCCATTCCTTCAAACTGGTTCTAATCTTAGGTTTGACAAACATTTCAATCCCCTACAGATAACAACTCTTTTAACAAAATGTAATTGGATGTTTGAAGTTAATGTATTTTTATGAGCCTTATACTGTACATAACTGACAAAATACTATAATCAACCAAATCATAGGATTTCAATAAGTTCAACAGATGGAACAATGAATTTGATGAGTGACTGTAAAGTTTTCCGGTAATAATTCTTATAGCTCTTTTCTGTAAAATAAAAATAGGATTTGTAATTGTTTTACATGCTTTTCTCAAATATCAACACTATAAATCAAGTGTGGAACAATGATTGCATTATACAGCATAAACAGTGATTTATCATTAAATAAATCCTTTACTTTATACAAAACCACAATGGATTTGGCTATTTTTGTTCTTAAATGATTTATGTGAGGTCTCCATGTCAGACCCTCGTCAGTGACGACACCAAGAAACTTCACCTCACTGACTCTACAGATGTCGACACCATCAACACTGAACGGAACATCAACGGTTTTCTTTCTGTTACTGAAAATCATATAATTAGTTTTATCTAAATTTAATGATAATTTATTAAGTCTAAACCAGGTTTGTATTTTAAGCTAATTCTGTTTGCATCCTTACCAACATCCGTTCTATATTTTTAGCAAAACAAAAAAAAAATGTAGTGTCGTCTGCAAATAAAACCCATTTAAACAACCCTGACACATTTACTAAATCGTTCACATATAAAATTAATAACTTTGGCCCAAGTACAGAACCTTGAGGTACTCCAACTTAGCTCAGTCATTCACACTCGTCACAGATTAGGGTAAAAAAATCCTGTTGTTTTTTTTTTTTTCTCTTTTATGTCCTCAGTTTTCAGTGTTCAGTTCAAGCTTGCTCTGTCTTCCCCAAAAGACAGAGCAACTACTACAACAATAGTATTAGTATACTAGTATTATACACTGTAGTAATCCTGTTTCGTGCATGAAGCATATAAACAGTAGTTGTTTACTCACCAGAGTCAGAGGAGGAAAAGCTTTTTTTCTTTGTTTTGTTAATCACAACAATGTAAATAAGACTTGGACTTAAGTTGCATGTTCTGGTAAATCCATCTAGCTAATCAACAACCGGAAACTTCTGCTGCTTGTCCTCTGCAGCAAAACACAACCACACAAGTGTGTCTCCCTAAAAAATGTTTCCCCACCAGGGGGCGCACCACAAAGGCTGAAAAATCCTGAAGTCTGTCTAAAATGAGTGGTAGTTCATAACATGATGATTCAATTTTTTATGCTTTTTAAGCTCAAAAATGTATGATCATATTATTCATGAATAAATACGGTAACTCCAAACAACTTGCAGATTCTGCACTGCAGCCTTTTGTTTTTCTTTTTATCAATTCTATCTTTAATTTGATCGATACGCCCACACCTACAAAATGCTAAACTGCTCATCAAAACGTTAGCTTCACTTCGAGTAAGTTAGCAAATAAGATGATTCCCTTATTACCTTCCCACACACAGGAGGTACCAGTGAGACATTGCACTCTGGCATGATGATGAAGACTAATGACTCGCTCCAAATAATTTAGAGACTTTGCACTACAGACTTTATTTTTACTATATTTGAGAAAAATAAAGCCAGTAGTGTAAATAAAGTGGAAACAAAAGTAGTACTGTTGTGATACTAAGTTTCACCTTAGTATTGATAAATATTGATAATATCGATCATACGCCCATCCCTATGGTAAAATAGTTTTGCTGACTTACTCTGAATAAAGTCAGAAATCATAAAAAATAATAATCTGTCATTCATCTGAGTTTAGGAGTGAGGGAATATTCTGTTTCTTTACTTCCATAATTCTAAAATAAATCAGAGAAAAACAGCTGAATTACAAAATGAATCATTTTAAAAGATGGATCAGTCTCCAATATTCAGCAAGGTTTTCAGATCGGCATGAAGTGACTCAGGGGATGAGAGTCCAAACCAACAGATAAGAAACTCACTGCTCTACAACTCTGGACTCAATTAATCCTGAAATAACAATCAGACAGTTGAAATGTGGGATTTACTGGACGAGCTGAAGAATTATTTAGGCACCAGTAGCAGGAAGCAGTTGGTAAAGTTGGATGAACATAACTCCTCATCAGTGGTCAGCTCTGTAGTGAAGCAGCTAAATCCAAAGAATCATGCAGAGTATTATATATAAAAACAAAACAAACAAACAGATTTGACACAGTTGTTCCCAAAACTTCTGAACAGCTCTACCTGAGTGGCTATAAAAAAAAATTATTAAACTATTTCATTATTTTCTGTGTTACTTATTACATAACAGTCTGATGACAGAAGGACATTTAGAAATTGGCACAAAGATCATGGATAATTAATTGCTTTACCATATGATTACTGAAAAAGAAATTCTCGAAAAAATCGAAAATAAATTTGTTCAATGGAAACACGTCAATTTAGAAAAAAAATTACATTTTTCGACAAAATGTTTTTGCTCTAGGCTGAGGTGGTTTTTCAGCCGTATCGAATTTGGTGTTTTTTACAAAACTGCAATGGAAAGACTTTTTTCACATCACAGGAGTCACGTGATCAACAACTGGCTGTTTCTACTGGTGAAAATGACGATGATGAAGAAGATAACAGGAAGTAGAAGTAGTAGTAATATCACAGAAGTAGTATAAAATAGTAAACTCACCGACTACAATTTCCCAAAAACACAGCATACGTAGCCGCTCCCAAGTAGGGACTTGTCTCTGGAAAGCCTCGATAAAAGACGCCGACGTCTCCTCTGATGATGAGCGCTAGTGTCGTGGTAGCAACATGCTATGTGTTTACATCCATCGCTGCCATGTTTGTAATGACTTATCATGAGAACAAACGTATTCACGTGACTTTAATAGTGTAGGGGTCATCTCAAGTGAAGAAACAAGATTCACTGCCTCGAAGCAGGCCTCGGACAGGCCTGACGAGAAGGCAGGAACTCTGAACTCTATTTAGGCCATGACAGGTCATTTCAACCTAGAAGAGAATTTCTCAGTTCTCTTAATCAGATAAAGGACAGAACAATCTTTTCTGTTCGTGATTCTTTTGTTGTTTAACTAAGAATGTTTATGCATTTGTTAATCATATTATGACTGTCACAAAGAAAGTGAAATCACTTCTACTCTTTTATCGTGCCTAAAAGATTAATTAATGGTATAAAAATCACAGAGAAAATCATTACCATGTTTTCATTGTGTTTTTATATAAATCACTGTTTTTATTTTACTGTAAACACAGTAATATGATTGTTAGTTTTTCTTTAGAAAATCTTTCATTTATCTGGACTAACAAAAGTTTCAGATTGATTATTTAAACAGAAATGTTAATTAATCATCATAAATGTTTTACAGTGATTTCTCTTAGAATCTACCAGAAGGAAAGTTGAAAAGAAATATTATCATATTTCCTGAAAACAACCACAGAATTTGACCTTTGCTGGCGCCTGGCTGGCAAAGCTTTATCTTCCTTTCTTTTCCTGACTCATTCTTAACGCCTGAGGGCGGAACCAAAGTCGTCCGCTTCTATTACTAACACGGACGCCTTTGAGTGACGGAACACTTCTTCCTGGATGCCGAACTGGGAAGGAAGGCTGAGTTTTCTCTTCGGAGAAACCAGCTCGGCCCGTAGATCTTGCCCATAAGCCAATTAGGGGGATCTCACGGCCAGGACAGTGGCACGCAGCGACTGTCCATCCGAGACTCAAGTCTCTAAGTGTTTTTCAACTCCAGAGGGGAGAATTTTATTTTGAAAGGACAAACCGGATACATCAGCTTGAATCTTTCTGGCGAAGATAGAAGCAGACGAAAGTTGCCTAAAAATAACACTTTTCGCCAAGGAACAGTGAGCGGGCCGAACGAAACGTTCCCTGACTGATCGGAGGTGAGACAGTATTTAGCCGGGGTGTGGTAAAGAAGCCAGCAACAGGTAAACGCTGTCATGTTCCGGGTGGTCATGTGGAGATCTCAGCGCAGAGGGGACTTGCTGATCCGGTTGAACACTTAACAAAATAAGAGTAGTGAAACACTAATCTTATTTTTCATCCTTTCCTATTCTTTATTTGCCAAAACTTAAGCTAAAAGGTGCCAGTAAATTGTTTGGTTGTTAACATCAGAACTGACGTTTACTGTTCTATATATAAGTAATCTGAGTTTAATGTGAATTAAAATTCGGACGCGAGTTTTACCTCATTTAACTCTGACGCTTGTTATAGGAATAACCACAATCAAGTGTACTTATGATCTGTTCAATTTGTGTAAAAAAATGATTGCATAGTCTTTTATGAATCAACTTGAAGTCGTCTGAACGTCCACTTATTGTGTCATTTCTCACTTTGCACAGTCAAGATATTAAAGTAATGAGGAAATACCTTGGTAAAACTTTCCTCATAACCTTGTTATGAGAGATATGTAGAAAGGCTTATTTCACCAGAAGTCTACTCCCTACAATAGCATTTCTTACTTAATGGAAACACCCCTGACTTCTCTTTATCTGGCATTGTCCTCAATATATGCAATGAAATTAAATATTTGGGACACTATTTAACTGATGACCTGTCTGATGATCGTGCCATCTGTAAGCAGTATTGTATGATGTATGCACAGGCTAATATTCTGATCAGAAAGTTTGGAATGTGTTCATCCTCTGTGAAGACAGCTCTTTTTAAAGTTTTTTGCACTTCACCTTACACGGCTCATCTGTGGCGAAGATACAAAAAAAGTAGCCTGCAGAAACTTTATGTGGCATACAATGATGGCATGAGGCTACCACTCAGAGTGCCTAGGTGGAGCAGTGCTAACCATATGTTTGTACATAACGCTGTCCCCACATGTGCAGCTGTGCTCAGGAACCTCATGTATAAATGCATGTGTTGATTATCTGTGTCATGCAATAATGTAATTGCAATTTTAGTAAATCCTGTTATTAGTACAGTGAGATTTCTCTCAAGATTGTGGAAACATTGGCGTCATCATTTATTTGTGACTCAGTTAATATGTCATGTTTATTTTAATCTTTTCTCTTATTTTGCTTTTATCTTTTTTTTCTATGGACCTTTTTGTGTCTGGAATAAAGATTGATTGATTGATTGACTGCAGTTGCGAAACTGTTTTTCGACATTAACAGAATATCGACAAAGTTTTGTGCACATTTGCAATTAAAACGCAGCTACAGTTTGCCTGGTTTTTCTATTATCTGCTCTACTGTGTGTCTGAAACTGTTCAGATAGAGTAAAAAACACAGAAATAGCTCTAACTCTGTCAGTTTTACAGATATTGACCAAAAGCTTGGTATGATCATAGCTGATAGTTCTCCACAGACATGCGTTCCAACAGATTCTACCAGATCTTGGTTAAACATTTTGACTTCACAACCTTATTGTTGCAAAGCATAATGATGGCATCGGTTACAGAAGAATGTCTAAACTTCTCAAGGTTCCAGTGAGCACTGTTGGGGCCATAATTCAGAAGTGGAAAGAACATTATTTCACCATAAACCGACCACGACCAGGTGCTC
>NW_013952657.1:477512-480672 GCF_001266775.1 Austrofundulus limnaeus
CACATAAAATCACACACATGTTATTTTCAATTTTGACAAAATCATAAGATGGTCTTAAGTTAAAACCTCCAGAAGGAAATGTGGTGGGTGATATGCTGTTACAAAGCTGGATAACAGAAACCAGCCTAACTGAACCTCTCCTTCGTCTGTTACAGTCTGCGTTTTCAGCTCCTCATTCACTTTCAGCTTCCGATAGATGAGAGGAAAAGTTTGCTTCAGGAACTGGGCTTGCGAGCTGCATACAGTTCATGTTCCCCCTTCGTTAGACACTCTGATTGGCATAATCAGGTTACAACGAAGCTGAAAGGAAAGGGCCTTCAGCAGGAATTAGCATCAACCATCAGTTGTGTCAACAGGCTCCTTGTCAGATATGGAGGACGGAAGAAAGAAGCACACGTGGCTGCAGAGCCTCCGTTTGGGACCCCCACCCGATCAACCAGGAAACAACTGCCTGATGAAATCTAACACGAAGAAACTGTCTTTCTAAGACAAAGTGTGTTGGTGAGAGAGGGGCGGGAGGAGGCGTAGGAAATAGCGCTGGGAGACAGATTTGAGGTGACAAGGCACGTACAAAGCCCTGTCAGGAGGCTGAGATGTGAAGAAAGGCTGTCATGATGGCGGGAAGGCAGGCGAGCCGGCAGCTTTTGAAGGAGCTTGTCATTACAACAAATTGTTTCTTCAGGTTTGATTTCTAAATTAGTCGTCTATTTCCAGCAATCATTTGAATATTAGGTGATGATCACCCCAAAGAACCAGTTTGTGCTTTTTGCCTGTTGGAGGAAGTTTTGGTGTATTTTTGGAGGAATGGGAGCTTCATTCCCTGTTTGGGCAGACGTGATTAAAGCTTAATGACAGCATTAAATTGGTTCAATCAGTTTATTTTATAAAAACTGATGAGGAATCAGACATAGGTGTCATGTGTTTAATGATAAATCAACACTGCATATTTGTTGTGCACCTGCACCAATCGTCTGGTTCTCATGTGCCACCAGGGGCAGGGTCCAGGAGGGCCATGGCTAGTCCCAAAACTCTGGTGGCCTCCCACTGGTCCCCCTTGGCCAGAGAGTTTTACCATCTTGTGTCCCAAGCTTTTGTTTCTTGTGCTTATTTAAATTCCTAGATCAGCATCCCTCCCCCCAGGGGGCGCCAGAGGTTGTGATGTGGGGCGTAGGGTGATTCAGGAAGTATGGAAATAATGTAAGGCCATAGACTTAAATATGAAGATCACTAGACTGAGCCCCGCCCATCCCGTCCACTGGTAGTGTCTGTGACATCATGGAGGAGCAGAAACAGACCAAACAGGACAACAGCTCACAGCAAACATAGAAACTAACAGATAAACAGCANCTTTGATGCATTTTTCAAATTTCGCCTTGGGGCGGAGTTATCTTTTCACGGGGGTAAGATACACTTTAAAACTTGGTTAGGTGGACAGTTTTTGCAGTGTTAAGTTTCTTCTCAGTTTCTGCTTCTTTAATCTCTCGTTAGTCAGACGGGTTGTTTTCCTTCAGTTTGCAAACATTAGTTCAGGTTGAAACAACTAAACCATTCATCCATGACAGCATGTTCTTTTTTTAGTTTTGAACTCGTCTAGTTAGAATCTAAACTCAGCTTCTTTTTCAGATGTGAGCGTTTAAGAGTTTTATTTTAGTCATCCCCTGTTGAGTTCTGTTTTTCTCTGCTGTAACAACATCACTACATCAGCATCATTACTGACGCTCCACTAAACTTAGAGACGTAGCTTTGGCTTTCTTCAAAGACGACTCGTTCGTTTTGAAGGTTAAATATTTCTCTCTTTATGAGCAGCTTTTTTATGCTTACTGTATGTTTCTGAGCTCTGCCATCAAAAACTCTGTACTAAAGGCTGGTTTACGTCTTACTTTAAACACAATTTTTATACAAAACTTATTTAACTTATTTTAAAAACAGAAATATGTATCAAAATAGAAAAATTGCATCCCTCTCTGTCCTGTTAGAAAAATATATCATTAACCATCAAACAGATTTTAGTGAAAGTGATTCAAACTAATTATCTTCTGGACTCATCTCAGTCTGAGCCAGACTTTTAATCTATCTTACTTTATTTTAATAATTTTCTACAAAGTCTGAATACACAAATGAAAATGTTTTCATGTTGAAATGCAGAGGAGTCTGTAAGACAAACAGTATTTTCATCCTTCCTCTGAGATGTGCTCCTTTTCGTCCTTCAGGAGCTTCCTCCACATCACCTCAAACTGCACAGCGAGAAGCTCAGAAAGAAAATCAGACCGAAGACTGTGAACCGACATGTAAATAATGTGTTAGTGTTTCAAATCAACACGCAGCACGAACAGCAGCTGGGCTTTTTTTTCCACTTTGCTGTTAATCTGAGCGGAAGAAAACAAAGTGTAGAAAAATGCCTGGACTGTCTGACATTTAAAGACAATCTGTAACTTTTTTTTATCACCCCAGGTCCAAAACAATGTCTTTAAATAAAAACAAAATAAAATGATTTCCATGCCATAAACTTCTTTCTCATAATCAAAAATGCCCTTTTTCCCCCAGTTTTAACATTGAATATGTTTTATTCTGTTGTGTTGTGAATAAAACAGAAGTTTGTAAAGCATTGCATTCAGTTTGTATTTAAATTATTCAGAGTGCCCACTTTTTCAGTGTTCTTATTTATCAAAAACAAAAAATCAGTAGGTCCTCTGGATGGTTCTTCTTTAGTGAAAAGTTTTGTCTCTCCTCTAAGAGACTTCTTCAGTCTGATGAGTTTCAGGTGAACTCAGCCTTATAAGCTCCGCCTCCACATGGTGGACAAACAGGTTAGTCATATGCAAAACAGGGCCATCGCCTAACAATAGGCTTGATTAACTCTATTGTTCATAGAGGGTCATGTGCCCCATCATCTGACTTATTGGTTTGGATGCTGTGGTTCTTAGGTGTCGTGTCATGTGCTTGTAGTGAATGCAGGCGGGGCTCAAAGTCCTCTTGTTTTTGTTTTTTCCCTCTTTGTGTTGGTATCATTGGGGCCCTGATTCACACCTTTTGCTCACAGGGGGCGGAGTCATACTTGCAATAACAGCGTTGTAGGAGGAGGACAACTGGACACGAAGGCCTCCACCTCTGTTTAATGGGGAGGCAGTGCTTATAAGGCTGAGTTTCACCTGAAACTCAG
>NW_013952657.1:482815-486215 GCF_001266775.1 Austrofundulus limnaeus
ATTCTATGGCTTGCTATACTTTGAAATTATACGATAGAATGGTCTGTCACATTGTTAAATATAAGAAACAATGGTCTGTCATACATTTGTGAATTATGATACAAAATCCTGCCATAAAATGTTAATTATCTGACATTATGATTTGCTATATTTTGAAATTATATGATAGAATCTGTCATATTGTTAAATATAAGAAACAAGGGCCTGCCATACATTTGTTAATTTGACACAAGGGCATACCAAATATGGTTAATTATATGATAAAACAGTCTGCCACACTTTATTTGTATGATACAATGGCCTGCCATACACTGTCCTAAATAATAATAAAAAATATTTAGCAGTCAACACTTGTATACCTGTTATAGGATGAAACTAGTATTAGCTAACATCTTCTACACAGGTCAGGTTCCTCTAACAGAAACCTAAAAATAAAATTCAACTATTATTTAACAGTGTGTAAATATGACCTACATCAGAGGATAAATCAGCTGTAATATTTAATAGTTTGTGTTAAATTGTTTCATGATTCAACAGAGTTAAACTCTGTACTGTATAAATGCTCCACAAGCTAATATCTGCTAACAGTTCAATAAATAACAGTGATTACATGGACTTTATAAGATTATTTTAATTTTAAACTGTTACATTATGTTCTGCTCAGATCACATTGAGCTAAATTAGATCAAATCTGATGACTTGTTGTAAAATGAGACATTTTCCTGTTTATCTTCTGTTAATAAATCCATAACACAAGCAGCTTTTCTGACATTATTTAAAACATTAGATAGATTATATAAAATGTAAAATATTTATAATAATTGGGTTAATATTATTATTAACAGTTTTAATGATTTCTACATCGTCAGTCCTTTTTTTCTGCTCTGTTGTCAACATGTACAGAAATGGGAAATCCAGAGTTTTGCCCGTTCAGCGTTAGCCGTTAGCTTCACCAGCTGATCACATGCTCACATGGTTTGTGCACACTCCAGTTGTTCTATAGAACCTCCTTGTGTAAGGCTTACTTTTACACTGAAGGCCTTAAACTTCAATATGAATCAGTAACAATTCAGAGGGGCCCATTGTGTGAAGAAGTGACGTCATGCAGTGGGCTTTGTTGGAGGAAGTAACCACACATGCTACATGTTAGCGTGTGTGATTCTGAAGTTTTTTTTTCCTCACATACAAATATCTGAACTGGTGGATATGATTAATGTAGAATTACAGGAAATAAATACCTGGTTCAAATGTAATAAGCTTTCTCTTAATATCAGCAAAATTAATTTCATTTTATTTAGACCTAATAAATGTATCTCATTTATTGATCACGTGAATTTCAAAATTGAAAATGAGATTGAGGTGAAAAAAACACGTCTTCTGGTTGAAGTGGAACCGCTGTTGCTCAATGAAGAGAGAATTCTGAAACAGGCTGGTTGAACAGCAAGAATCTTTATTTTGCAGTCCAGGAGATTACAGCCAAAAACCAAATTGTGGCCTTCTATGTCAAATGATTCACCAAGTAAGAAAGATGGAGAATGAAGGCCAAGGGTGGGGGCGTACAAGGCTCTTTATAGGCTTCCCAGATGTACCATAAATTTTGTCACGGTATAACTTAGGCATTCCTCTTCCGAATATGGTAAAATGTGCCGAGCTCTGAAGCTGGAAACTAAGAGACATCACATCTGTGCATTTCTGAGAAGAGGCCCCCCCACTCTTGGCCACTACAAGATGTTAATGAGAGTTAATTCTACTAAGTTCCTGGGTGTCATCATAGATGAGTCCTTAAATTTTTAACATCACGTTGAGCATCTTCAAACAAAGTTAAGTATGTTGGCTTGTTTTTTAAACTAAGATATAATCTGCCTCTATGTACACTCAATCTATAAAACTTTCATAGATCCACACATCAATTATTGTAATATCATATGGTGCAAAACTTACCCTAGTTATCTCAAGAAACCTGAAAGCCTTCAAATGAAGCTAATAAGAGCTGTGTCATGGTCTGAGTATAATGCCCCTACATCCTATTTTTTTCCATCATTTTGGTCTCCTTCGGCTAACTGAATTAAATGTGTATCATAACGCTTGTACGATGTTCCAAATTGTAAACAAAATTAATAATAGATTGACTGAGCTTGTTCCAATTAGAGGTCCACAGTATACTTATGAAACCAGAAAAAAACACATTTAATTCATGCTAAAAACAGAAGACTCAGAATCACCACTCAAACTTTTGTTTGGACGGGCCCACAGATCTGGAATGAGCTTGATGAGAGCTTAAAAGGGTTGAAATTCATCTCCACCTTTAAAAAAACAGCTAAAGACCAAATTGCTTTCTTTATATATCTGAGACCACTTGTAGGATTTGTAATGGACTGACCATAAATAGTACAGTCTGTGTTGTACATGTTGTGTAATGATATGTATGCAGTATGTATGTTGTGTAGTGAGTATTTTAAATTAACAAGATTGTAGGTACTCAGGCTCCTTTACAAGCTTTTATTAGCTTTTCAGAGACCTGATTCACACACTGTGGTATTGTAGTTATGTACTATGTGAATTATGTACTATGTGAATAATGTGAATTAAACATCCAAGTTCTTGTGCAAACAGAAATTAGCTGACCTGCTAGTTAGTTCCAGTGTTTACATTTAATCTGGCCTCTTGATGGATTCTCTGCAGCATTTTATTTGTGGAGTGGAGCAACAAGAGTGTCGTTTCCAACACAACAACACATATCAACATGGTTCAACACTAATTTAGCCTCATCTGTAGATTCTCAGTCATCCAAGACATGGGAAATGAAAAGAACAAAGTTGAAGCAACTGGACTTCTGATCTGTAGCTGAAGACGTGCAGAGTTCAGATGGCTGTTTCACAAAACCAGGAAAAGGGATTAAGCTGGGATTTTTCAGATATCCTGACTGAATTAAGCCTCAATATAATTTCACAAAAGCAGTAGTGCATAAATTATGGTGATTCATTCTGTGCGGCTAAGACCTGAGTCACACTACAAGCAAATCAGGCTGATTTTTGCCCTTCCGACAAATTTGAGGAAATCCAGATTATCGTGATGCCTCTTAAGATAATCTGAGCAGATTTTCCCACCGTGGGCGGTGAGTTAAGAGTGATCTTGTCGGCTCGGAAGGACGTCGGGACCGCTCCGACCTCAAATCGGGGATATTCAACATGTTTGTTTTTTTGGCCTGATATCACAGTGTTTAGTGTTCACCTGAGCTCTCAGCCTATTGAATGAGACGTGTAGCCAATCAGAAAGAGAAGTTACATAAACAAAAACTGTCATGACTCAGCAGAAAGTCTGCTGGATGTTAAAAGTACTGGAATTGTTTTTTTCTCTGGTAAAACTAGTCCACAAACGCGCACGAGCCCCCATGTGTGAC
>NW_013952657.1:486225-493183 GCF_001266775.1 Austrofundulus limnaeus
ACGGGACGGAACAGAAGCAGAAGGTGGTTCTTAAAGAGACAGAGGCCAATTTCAAGGTGTTTAGAAGAGGAATAAGTTTATTTTCTATTTAAACATAAAGACAGCATTTTAATAACAACTAAAGGTGACACAGATACTTTATTATGGTATAGTGTTTAAATATATGCCTGAGAAACACATAATATTGGCCCTTTAAAATTCTGTCAGGTACTATTATTATTTTAATATTATGAGGGTTATTATTGTAGGAAATGAGCTTAGGATGTAATAAGCTTTTCCCACATCTCTCATACTCAAGGTTATGAGGAAAATTCTTACCAAGGTATTTCTCACTATTTGTTAATATCTTGACTGTGCGAAGTGAAAAATGACACAATAAGGGGAACACTCAGATGAGTTCAATTTGTTAATAATGACTATGCAACCATTTATTTACACAAATTAAACAAATCATCAGTTACACCTGATTGTGGGCATTTAATTTCCTATAACAAGCGTCAGAATTAATGAGATAAAACCCGCGTTCGAATTTCAATTCACATCAACTCAGATTACTTATAATAAGACAGTAAAACATCAGTTCTGATGTTAACCAACCAAACAATTTTACTGGCACTTTAGCTTACGTTTTGGCAAATCAAAGAAATAAGAAAGGAGAAAAGTAATGTTAGTGTTTCTACTACTTTTACTTTTACCAAAGTGTGAGACAACCGGAATTGCACGTCTTTTCTCGACGCAGGTCCACAATACACGTCACTCCAAACACGTCAGCTTTTACCTGATGATGACTTCTTAAGACACCCTCGAAGTAGAAAAACTGGCTCGCCTCCAATCGGTCAGAGAACTGTTGTCGGCTCGCTTACCGGTCATTGGTGAACAGGTGTTATTTTCAGGTAACTTTGTGTCTGCTTCAGTGCAAGCCAGAAAAATGTAAGCCGTATCCGGTTTCTCCTTCAAAATAAACATTTCCCCATCTGGAGGTATAAAACACACTTGGAGGCTTAAAGCCTTGGATTGGAACACCGACAGGCTTGCCGTGTCCCTGGCTGTAAAATCTCCCCTAATTGGCTCGTAGGATGAGATCTTACAGCCCCAGGGCTGAGGTGTCTCCGGAGAAAATCACAGCCGTCTTCCTTGTTGTGAGTTAGGAAGTCAGACTGTACTCAAAGCTGTCCGGCTTAGTAATAAGAACGGACGAACTTTGGTTCTGCCCTTAGAGATGAGTCAGAGAAGAAAGATAGGGACTTGCCAGGCAGGTGCCAGTCAAGGTGAAATTCTGTGGTTGTTCAACAATATCATGATAACCTCTTTAGCTTTCTTCTGATAGACTCTAAAAGAAATCACTGCAAAACATTTATGGTGATTAACTATAACATTTCTGTTTTAAAATCAGCTTTGAACCATTTTGTCAGTCCAAATAAATGAAAGATTTCCCCAAGAAAAAGTCCTCAATTATATTACTGTGTTCACAGTAAAATAAAAACAGTGATTTACATAAAACACAATGAAAATCTTGTAAACAGATTCTCTGACATTTTTTATACCATTGTTAATCTTTAAGGCACGATAAAAGAAAAGAAGCCGTTCCACTTTTCCTGTGGCAGTCATTATCATGATTTAACAAATCCATAAACATTCTTAGTTAAACACAAATGAATCATGAACAGAAGAGATTGTTCTGTCCATTATCTGATTAAGAGAACTGAGGGGTTCTCTTCCACGGTTAGAATGACCTGTCATGGCCTAAATAGAGTTCAGTTTGTGACAGAGTTCCTGTCCTCTCGTCAGGCCTGTCCGAGGCCTGCTTAGAGGCAGAAAAAATTGTTTCTTCACTCGAGGTGACCCTTACATTATTATAAATGTTATCATTCTGCATGTGCGCATTGTTACTGTTTTATTGTGTTTCTGAATTCTGCTGTTGTTCTATGTTTGACAGAAAGGCCTTTAATTGACTATTTGTGTTTAAGGGAATTGAGAAATGACTGATAGAAAAGCAACAGTGTTGTCATTGAAGTCAAGCCATAAAAGTAGCTCCAAACACGTGTTGTCCTTTACAATGGCACGCCCATTTTTGAATGCCATTGTCAATAATGAAGCACTTATATTGAGAAGGGCTTTCAGACGAAAAAGAATGTTTTGGGACCGGTGTTTCGCAAATGTAGATTGACCAGAAAACAGAGAGCTTTGCTTTACAGCTCAGCTCTCTCTTCACCAAAACAGACCTGCTCAGAATCTGCAATACAGCAGAAGCTGCACCGATCTATCAGTTTCATGCTCCAGTCTTCCCTCACTCACAAACAAAACTCCAAGATACTTAAACTCCTCCACTTGAGGCAGAACCTCACCCCAAACGATGAGCTCGGTGGCCTCAGATTTGGAGGTCCTGATCCTCATCCCAGCCGTTTCACTTTAGCCTGTGAGAGCTGAAGATCATGGTACGATGATGCCAACAGAACCAATTTAAGTACAAATAGCAGAGACAGAATCCTGAGGCCACCAAACTGGACTCCCTCCTCCCCCTGGCTGCACTGAGAAAATTCTGTCCATGAAAGTTCTGAACAGAATCAGTGACAACAGGGAGCCCTGGTGGAGTCCAAGTCCCACCGTGAAGGTGTCCCACTTACAATGTGAACCAAACTCTCGCACCGACTCTATAGGGACTGAATAGCCCGTAACAACAGACTCACAATCCCGTATTCACTACATGTTTAGGTTCACTCAGATGGGTCAGAAGGGAAATCTCCCCAGACCTCTCAAGATCAATTAGAGTAAACAAACACTGCAGACAAGGAAGGAGCCATGGTCATAGTTTATGGACTATTTTTAATAGGAAAAACTCAAAAGACCTTTCCAATGTCCAGCTGACTTTCAGGTGCTCCATGGCAGTTTCTTTTTTTTTTTTGTCTTCTGTATTTTAAATTCTCATCTGTGTTCCCATCACCTCTTTTTCTGATTGGCTACACATCACATTCATTAGGCTGCAAGCTCGTTTCTTCTCAGGGAACACCACACAAGCTGGGATATTGGGCAAAGACAATCCAACATGTTGAATGTCGTGGACATCTTTATTTTACCTAGACAAAAACACGAGATCCAAGACCAAAAAGTACTCCATGAAAGGTCAATCAGGATTTATTGCAATATGCAAGACACACATCATGTCACACAGGGCAGTGGTACAAAATGTGTGCACCGAGGCAGTTTCAAATGCATGTATTTAAACAGTATCTTTTCAAAATAGACATTATCAGTCTGTAAAAAATTTTGATTTTTAGCTATCTTTTTACAGACTGGTTAGGGATGTTTTAACCAAGCCATATTGTTACACATCCTTTCACATGTATGACGTTCAAATTTCGTGCAGATAGCATTTTCCTTTATCAAGTTATGACTAAAATTAATCTTAAAAAACATGTTGCTTCCTGCCCGACTCGATCAAGTGACTCCCCGCTGCCTCCAGCCTCCTCAAACCCCACCATCAATCTGACCAATCACGACTCGGGCCATCTCCGCCTACATCAGAACTTCCGCCAATCACGTGTCGGGCCATCTCCGCCCACATCAAGACCTCCACCAATCACGAGCAGGGACGTCTCCGCCCACAGGACAAAACCTACTGCAGAGATCCCTTATTCCGCGGGCCAGGCCTTGAGTTTGACACATGTGGTGTGTAGAGTTTGTCTCCAGGCATTTTTCAGAGTCCTGCGATCCTTTGTTGAATTTTGTTACTCTTTTAGATCCTCTGCTGACACCTTTTGAGCCGCAGCCACCTGTTTTTAGACAGAGTCCTGATATGCATGGATATATAAGGAGGCTGATGAGCTGGGTTGGTAGTAGGGATGGTCAGAGATTTTTGAAGATTGGGACAGAACCAAAACAGGGCAAATAAAAACAAAATTCAACTGTCACTAATAATTTTAAAACGCATTAAGTTAGCTTAAAATGTCAATCCCTAGAAAGCATAAGGCCTTGGTAACTTCATAGAAATGCATACAGATATGGACACGCGGTGAACCAGTTCACTGGTCTGGAGCCACTATGTACCACAGTGCCTTCCAGCCAGCTGTGGTTGTTTGAGTACTTCGATAAAAATAAATAAATAAATAAATAAAAACAGGACCAGAAGAGAAAGACACGACTGAAAAACCATCCACTGATGAAAATGAGCTCTGTGTTTGGAACAGCACAGTCAAAAAAGTAAAAAAATACAGTGTAGAAACGTCCTCCGAGACTTAAAACAGGAAAGTGGTGCTGTACTAATGAATCAGCAAGAGAGAAACAAAAACCCATAAATCAGAAACACAAGCCGACTCAAAGCTAAATGAATGAAAATAAACAGACTGATGAATAAGTGTGAAATCAGGAAACAGACTGATGTGCTTCTGCTTACCGTAGACTGACTCTCACCGGAGACATCGTGATGAGTCTGATGCTGACGGCTGAGCTTTGAATTGATTTGTAATGGTGGAGGATTTTATAGTTGGTAGTGTTTAACATTCAGTCTCAACATTAAGAAATCCAAAATAAAACCATCGAAGGTCACCCTGCAGCCTGCTGCCCTTCCACTTCCAGCTTTGAGCCCACTTTGTCAGAAGCGTCTCAGTTCTACTTAAACAAAGAGAGACTGGTGAAATAGTGCACCCTGTAGGGATGAATGGCTCTTTGAAGGGATCCGGATCTGGAGGAGCCATTTGTTTTATATCTGTTCAAAAGAGCTGTGCAATTTTGAATGCGTTACATCACTATGTCAAGTGGGCGGAACCATGTGTTTTGTCAGGAGGAAACCCCTCCCCCTTTCCCTTTGAGCTCTACTCCACCCTTCTGCCTGTTTTATGTGGAAAAAAAAGGAGCGATTGTCTCTGTGACTAGGGAGGAAAAATTAAAGACATTATGAGGAGTGAGAAAACAAACAAACAGCATTTTACTGTCTTGGTTACTATCGTTTGTTGTAAGGAACTGTTCAAATGATTTGAATCATTTGTGAGTATCACATCTCTGTCATCTACAGCAGGGGTTCTTAACCTTTTTGACCTCGGGGCCCAATTTATTGAACATAAAGTGGCACGAGGCCCAGTCAGACATTACCAATGTACGGATCAAATTGATAATTATTCTAAAGCTTTGTTTATTTTTTATTGTATTTACACTG
Organism: Austrofundulus limnaeus; assembly: GCF_001266775.1. NCBI lineage: Eukaryota > Metazoa > Chordata > Actinopteri > Cyprinodontiformes > Rivulidae > Austrofundulus > Austrofundulus limnaeus. Next base: position 491,375 of record NW_013952657.1, read on the forward strand.
TAACTAAATCAAATACACTTACAAGTAAGTTTATTTTAAGTGTACTTAAAAGTAAAACTCCTGTCAGTAATCACAAGACATGATTATGACAAACATTTTTATATTGTAACCTGCCCATAACAATTATTTGAACAAATACAAAGGTCAGTCAACAGACCACTCAGGCTTATCAGCAAATAAAAAAAATGTAAAAATAAATTTGATAAACTACAAATGAAAATATAGCCTTAACATGGTAAAAACAGAAGCTGCTCTTCATATTAGTGACAATTAAAGTACAAATTAAAATATAGTTGTATCTACAACTGTATTTGATAATGTTTTGAACTTTTAAAATATTACATGGTAAAAACAGAAGCTGCTCTTCATATTAGTGACAAACTTTGGTGTTTTTGATGAGTTACTTTCATTTTTGTTCTACTTTTCATTTAAAATAAGTTTCCATTCTCAGCAGGTTTCTAAGTTTCTTCTTCTACATATTTAAAAAGTTGTTAAACATTGAGTGGTGCACTACTGCTACTAGTGGTGAGAAAGTGTATTGCACCTTACTCAAAATCAATGCAGTCCCACGGCCCTCTGCGGCCCAAAGTTAAAAACTGTTGTTCTTTTGAGGTGCTCAATTGGGCCGCGGCCCATGGGTTAAGAATCTCTGACTACATATACGTCAAGTTGTACCGATTGTAATTTACACAAAGTTTTGCCTATTTTGCAGGTACACCAGTGTATAGAGAAATCTCAGATTGTTTCAAATCTCATGTATTTAAAAAAATCTGTTTCCATTTCATTTTGTAACTCAGAGCCTGTAATATGTTAAAAAACTCCTAAAATTATACCACTTCTGCACTTCTTCACTACTGCTAGATTTTTGAGGGTCAAAATACAGGTATGTTTAACACTGCTGGTTAATACTGGGCTGAACAATTGTATTTCATTTTATTGATATCACACAAACTGACAACAGACGTTATAAAAGCGCACTATACAAAAAAAGTCCAAATTACAGTACAAATTCAACTCCGTTCAAAACTGATTCAGAATAAAATCCAGTTCTGATCAATCCATTTCTATTCCGATACAACAATGGTTCAAGAAATGTTATGGTAATAATGGTGACCATGAGATGAAACATGAAATATTGTTGGGTCTAAAACATAAGTTCATATTTCAGTTTATTGTGGATGGAAAAGAATAAGAAGGCTCCCTAACATAACCATAATCATCCTGCTGCTCTTGGGACAAAATGACCCACAAAGCTTCAGTTTTAAAACTTATAATTTAAAGACCATCATATTTAAAACCATAAAATAATTTTATATCAACCCAAACTGAATAATTATTTAGCTTTCATCAGTTCTGTGGTTATTTCAGATTCACTCAGAAACATCAGCAGTCTGGACCACACATCAGTCAAAGGATAGGGTCAATGCTCCTCACTACAATGGAGATCAGGTTAAAGTCACACTGGTGCCTGTTGTGTTTCTACATCTGTATTTTACTTTTTATTGATTCAACAGGAAAAGATTACTAAAAATCAAGTCTGACTCAGCACAATTGCTGTTTTACAGCAGGTTCCTGTTCTGCAGCACATAAAACACTCAGAATTACAGCATCACAATCACATCATTATTATTACACCATAGACACAAAGACAAACAAGCATACCAAATTTCAGGAAGGCAGCATTTGCAAAATAGGACGTCTAAATATGAGCACAACAAAAAGTGTCCAGCAGATGGCAGACAAGAATCGTATGTCCATATCAAAACTACAGCCCTTTAAGAATCTTCTTAAAGGGCTGTAGTTTTGAAT
>NW_013952657.1:496615-501790 GCF_001266775.1 Austrofundulus limnaeus
GACCAAATATTTATGTATTATTGTAACCAACAAGACAAATTAAGTCATATATATGGATTTAATTATGATATCAGGATGATCCAGGTATCAAAATGTAGCTTTTAAAGACAAGAATCTGAAAATGTAATTAGGTCATTTTGAACAAATTTGACTTAATCCTCATTTCGATAAGATGGTCACAAATATATTTACAGTGAAAAATCTGACTCCTGGTTTTAAAAATTTACAAGCCTTCTTTTAAAGCCGTTCTCTGTCTGTTGCTTTTCTTCATCTGTTTTTCTCCACTGATTGTGTTTTTGGTTTCACCGTACAGACTTGTCTTATTTTTTGTTAGTCCTCCCTCTGAACATGCGTGGTGTGGAATAAAAAAAAAGACTTAATTGGGATGTTTACAGCTCAGATGGCGGCCCCTCCCAACTCGCTTTGACGAAACGAGCGTCTCACAACATTTGCTTGATGTATGGAGGGGACATAAAACATATGGTTGTGAAAAGAGCCGGCCCATCTTCACTTTGTTATTCTGATATCCTCTTCATTTGTTTTATAGCGGCAGGATGATGGGATCATCAGTCACTCACACACGTCTTTTGGAGATTGCTTTAGCCTGACATCATCTCTGGCTGGGATTTCAGGCTGAAAGTGTCGAGTTCTGTGGGAACGGGAGAGAGGGCTTCAAAAACAACATACGATGGAGCGCCCCCCCCCCCGCTGGAGATAATCTTGTTTTTTTGACTTGAGTGATAGGCCAGGATTTCACAGGCTCTCCATCTGTTTCTGATGGCTTTACGTTCATGTCAGAATTGGATTTCTTCATCTAACTGCTGGGCAACTAGCGATTTTTTGGATTCCAGCACAGATGACAGATTAGGATTACAGAACCCATGTGAAAGATGTAGCTTCTGATCTGTCAACAATAGGTCGTCCTCAATTATGATGGAGGCAGCAGAAAGGAGTGCTCTGCAAACACTGGGGATGATACAAGGCTTTAAACCAGGGATGTCCAAGGTGTGGCCCGGGGACCATTTGTGGCCCCTGAACTGATTTTGTGTGGCCCCTGACTTCAGTTCAAGAATTATACGATTTTTTTTTACAAAATGTTTGATGTATGGAGACTTTCTATTTATCGTTAGGGCAAAATGATCACAAAGTAAAATCTTACAATAAAAAATCTTGGCAACAACACCAGTTATTTGTCTTTAAATAACCAGACTCGTAGCTTTTTCCACATCTATCCAGTGACTTCTACTCAGAAGCTGATTTTTCTGCACTCCAATCTGCTTTTAATTGATTTATTAAATTTGTCTGAATACAGCAAGTATTTTCAATGAAAGAGTGACCTAAATCCTGATTTTTATTGATCAGAATTGACTAAATTGGGTTTTTTTTCCCCTCAAATAAAAGCTAGAAAATTGCAAAATTTCCTTCAATATGGGAAACCTGCAAAAACAATTTTAAAGTTCTGGATTTAGATGAATTTACACATCCTTTTCCAGCAATAAATCTGACTACTTTATTTGTTTAATTTAAGTATTCAATGCTTAGTTTATTGTTGAACAGATAAAGGAAGAGTATTTGTGGCCCTCAAGTCCTTCTGACTTTATGATTCTGACCCTTGTGACAAAATGTTTGGACATCCCTGCTTTAAAGAATCCAATCTAAGCCCTGGTTGGAGGCACACACTCGCTGCAGACCAGTTTAAAATCGTCTTCCTTTCAGGACTTCTGGATAAATGAAGTGAAAACAGGGAGAGCTCGGGGACGCTTTCAGCAAAAGAAATCAGGTGGGATGAACTAGAAAAGTAGGTTTTGTGTCGAGCAACATTAGGAGAGAGATCCGTGTCCAGGATGTTTCTTAATGCTCTGTCACATTATGTAAATCCCCACTCCCGTACGAATGCCTCTGATAATATATTTGTCTGCTACAAGTTGCCTCCCCAGGAGTTTCATGGATTGACCTCAATTTGCTTCAGAAGCCCATCATTTCCTCCTCCTCCCTCAGCTGTCTCTCATGTGTTCCTCCCGGGAGTCTAGCTGGCAGCACAGCTCTCCTGTTGCTGTGTTTACAGGATTACGGAGAGAAAGATCAGAGGGCGCAGGAGCTGTGAACGGGACAAGAGTTGTGATGATGGAAGAAGCAGCCCAGGAGGCTCCGTCTCCTCCATTTGTCTCCTCGGGGACACGTCAGCTTCTGTTCTCTGTCCTCACGCTGCAAAAAGGGATTTTCTGCAGTAATACGTGAAGATTATATCAACTTTAATCAAGCAGCTCAGCTATTAAAAGTAATTTACAAACTTAGTCAAAATTTAAACAACAATAAATATGTATTTTCAGGATTAATTTATGGCAGTTTTAAATGAAGGTATTGGTTTCATGGGATTCTGATGTTATCAGTCCATGAAATGGACGTTATTAGGCGTTATCAGTCCCATTCAATGGCTTCAGAGGGTCCTACTGTGCCTTCTAGGTTTCAGGCTGTCCCGACAGTGCCCCTAGTGGGTTAATATATCAATGACAATGAATGTGTAAATAACCAAAACATATTGTAATAATTTTTTTGTGTCCGTCTCGAACCCTGGTCTCCTGCTCCTACACTCTACCCATTGCCCTATTGGAAGGCCACAATAAACAATCGTTTAAATAAATGACAAAAACCTGTTTTTTTAACCCTCTGGCATAAAGTAACAATGAAGAAAAATATGTAATGTTCTAGTCTGTCAATTTTATTATTATTATTTTTTTAGATCAAGTGAATTGATGGGATAAAGAACATCCTGTAAGAATGATGATCCGTAGTTTTTGCCAGGGGTTGTACATTTAATTTTTTTAAACTAATTACAAACTCTTCTATTGTTGGCTAAATTCGAACACATTTTTTAACACTGCAGCTCTTCTCCCTCCTGTCTGCTTTCTAACCCTAACCACTGTTGTCTGTCCTGCAGGTTTCTCCACCTGCAGCACGTTTTCTAACTGACAGCCAGAACCGGGCTAATTGACTGGCTGGCCTGAGGAAAAGCTTTTATCTCAGCTACAGTATTTGTCTCTTTCTTCTCTTTCCCAGCGTTCTCCTGTCCGTTTCTTCCCACAGCCTTGGAAATGAATCACAGTCCTGAATGTGGGCAGCTGGTCATGACAGACGAAGAGGGCAGCACCTGAACGCTCCTCCAGTTTGAACTCTGGCGATGTAAAGCGGAGCACCAAGACTGACCTCCACCCCGGCTGTCAGGGGGTCTGAAGCTCATTACGGGCTCGCAGCGTTAAGATCTCCTCCTGACAGACAGCGCAGAGGGAAGGTGGAAGCCCCTCTCCTTAACAAATCTGTCTCCATGTTCTGCTTCAGTACAGCCCGGAGCCTACCTGCTGTCCTCCTCACATGTGAGGGAGCTTCACTCTTCATTTAACAACGCTGTCACTCACTTTTCAGACATTTTTTTCCTCCACTTTTTTATTTCTTTGGCTTCAAAGTGCTTCCGAACATTATCTTTACGACTGTGAGAGCAGACAGCTGCAAGTAGGAGTGAAATAATTGTCAGTGCCATCGTGACAGGCTGTATTGGCAGGTTGGATAATAGCAGAACAATGTCATTCTTAACTAAAGCCTTTGGAAGCTGAAGGGATTGATGCGTTCTCTCGCTGCGGTTGGACCAGTTGTTTGAAGCCGGACGCGTTAAGTGATGGCAACAAAAAGGTTTTGTCACTTTGTTTGGGCAAAACGTTTGATTTGTGTACCACCACCTGCAACAGAAGTGTTCCCACCAGCATGTTGGCAGTTTGAAACTCACCCTGGTGCTTGGCTGGCACACAGAAGACCAACAGAGACTCACACTCGGATCCCGTCGCAGCCTGTGAGCGTCATGGTGACATTCCCAGTTAGCTGAGTCAGTGGGAGGCTGGCTTTGTGTTGCTTTTTCACCGAGAGCACCACAGTGTTTCCTACAACACATTAAGGAGGTTTTTTTACACGCTGACACTGAGCAAAAAAAAATTGTTTTCAGAGATTCATCTGTATTTGTTACACACAGCAATATTTCTGTCAGTACCTTAAAGGGGTACAATCAGCTTTTTTTGAGTTTTATATCATGTTATAATGTTATACTCTCATAAAAATGAGATCATAAGTACACTTGATTGTGGTTATTCCTATAAAAGGTGTCAAAGTTAAATGAGTTAAAATCTGCGTCCGAATTTCAATTCACATCAACTCAGATTACTTATATAGAACAGTAAAACGTCAGTTCTGAAGTTAACAACCAAACAATTTTACTGGCACTTTAGCTTAAGTTTTGGCAAATAAAGAACAAGAAAAGGAGGAAAGTAAGGTTAGTATGTTACTACTACTTTTACTTTATCAAAGTGTGGTCAACCGGATCAGCACGTCCTTTCTGTGCTTAGTTTCCACATGACATGTCACTCCGAACACGTCAGCTTTACCTGGTGATGACTTCTTAAGGCACCCTCAGGGTAGGAACTGTCTCACCTCCGATCAGTCAGGGAACTTTTTATCGGCTCGCTTACTGGTCCTTGGCGAGTAGGTGTTTTTCAGGTAACTTTTCGTCTGTTTCAGTCCAAGCCAGAAAGATTCTAGCTGTCATCCGGTCCCTTCTTTTCAAAATAAAATCTCCCCACAGGAGGTAAAACAAACTTTAGGGGCTTGAAGCCTCGGAGTGGGACCGCCGGCGGCATGCGGGGTCCCGGCTGTTAAGTCTTCCCTAATTGGCTCATGGGCTAAGACTTAAAAGCCAAACTGAGTTCTCCGGAGAGAAACTCAGCTGTCTTCCTAGGTTGGAGTCAGGAAGAAGAGTGTGTCTCTCAAAGGAGTCTGGGTTAGTACAAGAAACAGACGAACTTTGGTTCCACCCTCAGGCTTAGAGATGAGTCAGAGAAAGAAAGATAAAGATTTGCCAGGGCGCCAGCCCAAGGTTAAAATTCTGTGTTTGTTCACAACATGATGATAACCTTTTTTCAGCTTTCTTCTGATAGACTAAGAGAAATCACTGCAAAAACATTTATGATGATTAATTAACATTTCTGTTTATAATAAATGTTCCAGCCCCCCTAAAATAGGCCTAGTGACACCATTGCCCACAAGGCTGCATTTTCCTGAAAATTTGTCCCCACCAATTTGCTAGAACAAGGCCACACACACACACACACACACACACACACACACACACACACA
>NW_013952657.1:501800-503746 GCF_001266775.1 Austrofundulus limnaeus
ACACACACACACACACACACACACACACACACACACACACACACACACACACACACACACACACACACACACGCACGTTTGTTTCTTGACCCCGTAGGGACCTTCCATTGACTTCCATTCATGTTTTTTAGTATTTACAGCCTAACCCTGACCATATACTCTAAAATTCACCTCACAGGTACCTACCTGACCCTAAAACTAACTAAACCTTGGTTACGCCCCCCCCCACACACACACACACACACACTTACAAATATGCACAAGGGCAAAACCATTCTCCTGCTGCTGCAAAGTAAAGACAGACAATAAAAAACATTCAAAAGCAGTTCCTGTAGTTTTTACTGGCTTCCAAGAACTGTTTTTATCATTTTATTTTATTACTAGAGTTGAAGGACAACCTTTCATCTTGAAGTGTTATTTGGTCTTAAAGCTACATTTGACTAGTCTGACCACAACCTTCCAACACAGGTTGTGTATATGAAAAAAAGTTATATAAATGATTAATAAATATGAGAACAAGCTTGATGCCATAAAGCAAAAATGTGACCACACATCGAACACAGACCATAGCTGAGATCCAGGAGCCATGGCTCACTTCATTTCTGATTAATTCCCTTTACTTAAATGACACTAATTCACAATAACCTCAGCAAGGAGCACTGTACAAAAATATTCAATATTTCTAGTCAGATTCAAGCAAACTCAACCTGATTAGACAGTAACAAAAACATTCACCTGTTTTCTGCTGCTCCCTCCTGCAGGGCCTACCACAGGAAGAAGAACCTGCACAACCTGGGCTCAAACCTGCAGCCTCAGGATTATAAGACCACTGCACTGACCACCGAGCTGACCCCCAGACAACACATTGGGATAGAGCAGGGGCAACTTAAATGATGGAAGGGACACCGTTTTTTGTTGACACTACCAGAGGGGCCACATAGTGCTGCACACTTACCCACAGGTAATTAAACTATCATTTAAAAATGTTTGTGTGTTTATTAAACCAACATAAAGTCCAGAACATTTTTATATTTCATGCTTAAATGAATGTAGAACAGTTGTACTCAACATTAGATGTTTTGAGTGCAAACTCCTGGATGGTTCTGTACTTTATATACTTGTGACTTCAATAAACTTTTTATATTGAGCTTTGTGCAGACAGTTTGTGGAGACAGCATCTAAGACTGAACATAGAGGTTTGCTTTGAAATTCTGTGAAGTCTACTTCCCAAACTGATATAAATGTACCGTATTTATTCAAGTATAAAACGTAAAATTTAATCCACAAAATCATGCACAAAGTTGGGGGGTTGTACTATACTCGGATGAATATTTTTGCTGATGTATTTTAACTGAAAAATCGGCCTCATTCACAAAATCCCTGAGTCCGGAAATGAAACCCCGTCGTAAAAAGCGGTTGAAGCGAGCTTACCTCCAACACTCCTTCGTGCCTCCGAGTGAGATAGTAACAGATCCAAACAGGCAACATGATGTGAAAAAAAAGGCAGTCCTGCATAACGAACTAATGATATTAATGTACGACCGGGCCGCTCCTGGAACAACAACAAACACATGTTCGTCTGTAATGGCTGCCGTCTACCAGTGTTCTGTAAAAGTTGGTCTACCTGAAAAAAGTTTCCCCACCAGAGGGGGTGCTGGTGAGACACAGAGAATGAGATTGTTGTTGAGTGGGATTCTGATGCCTTTATTACAGAGGAGGAATACCAGAAACTTTTAATGATACAGATGATGGTGAGCCTGATTTTGAAGGTTTTGATTCAGTTTCATCCACACTTGTTAGAGCCACACAGCTCTATCTGTTTGTTATATCACACCAGTTAACAAATGAACATTTGATAGTTTTTGTTTTGTTGTTGTGTACATTTTAGTACATATGTTGTTAAAATAAAATAAAAAACAGATACAAAAGTCAAATGATAATTTTAC
>NW_013952657.1:503992-505574 GCF_001266775.1 Austrofundulus limnaeus
GTATTATACATGAGATCATATTATACATGAAAAAATATGGTATATATTTTTCTTAGAATAAAAGCTACTTTGAGTACTTTTTAAGTAAAAATAAAACAAAATAAATATATAAAAACTGGGGGGTGGGAGTGGGCCTCATTGGTGGGCCAAATGGAAGTCATGTGGTCCAGGGGCCACCAGTTGCTTATCCCTGACATACGTTATAAAATAAAAATTAGTGAAAAGTATCAACCTAAAAGTTGCTTTGAGTCTTCATTTGGTCACATTGTCAAAGCTTGAACAGCACAGAGGTGACAGTGGAAAGAGATGAGCCACTTTTAACATGAAGAAACCTCCAGCAGAACCAGAACACAACCACTGTACGTCAGTGCAGAGCAGGTTTCTTCCCTTTCTGTGGAGCACGGAGAAGCGTTTAACTTTCACAATTTTTAATCGTCGGCTATTGTCCAGCAGTCACGGCCTAGTGAGATAGATTTGAAGTGAATTATCTGGACTGTATTTTCAGTTGTTGTTGGGCAGAAGAAGAAACAGGGTGAGGAGTGTTTGCTTGTTTATGTCAGATCTCATCTTGTGCCAGTGGTTTTAATGGGACAAGGTGTTACTAGTTTAGTGAATATTAACTTTGCTGTGTTGGACAGTTTGTTTTGGTGACCCCACATACCCATTAATTACTGCCAAGTGGACTAAATGAGTCTGAAATGGTGCCGAAGCTCCTCATATTTAACATGTTTTCAGCAGAACTCCTCTCCTGGGCCCTAAGTTCTGGATGCTGCCGTCTGTTAAAGGATGGGGTTGATTTGGCTTCGTTTTCTGTGTGGGAACTAATAGTTGAGGTGACAGAGGGTACCATCAGTGTCCTGGATGTGTTTGGTGTGTGGCAGCAGCAGCCACCTGCTCATGTCATCTCAGTTCATTTCACAAACAAGTGTGAAGAGACGCCAGCCTCCGAGAACACGTCACAGATCCCAGGTCTGCAGTGTCAGCATCGTGTTCCAGGAGGAGGCGAGGTGAGGTCAGCGAAGAGGCAGCTGATGGACGTGCAGCCCAGAATGTTTTTATTGAAATGAAAACAGTTGTAAGCTCCTCAACTCAGAGAAGTCATTAAAGCCAGGTATAAATTATGACAGAGATGATTTGTTCGAATGAGAGTAGAGCACAAGTTAGTTTATCTTCCAACAAGGTGATGATCTGAGACAAAGGTGTTCAGAGAGTCCATAAGGTAGAACGAGTCCTTTTTCACATGTGAGACCACACACAGCCTGAAGTAAGGAAAAACAATCAATCAGAAATAAAATCTATTCATTTTTTAATATTTTTCTCCTCCAATTTTCAACCTAAAAAATGCTGAATGAAATTTCAAATTAAGGTTTTGTATTTGAAAACAAACAAAAAACTACCTCCTGATGAGGAGTCCTGTTACCAAATATAAGCTGGTCATAAATCAGGTGGAGGAGGAGTGGCAGCTTTACCCACTAGAAGTTTTTCATTTAGTGCCAAAAATTATTCTAAAATAACAAACTAAAATTATTTTTTAACCAGATTTCCAAAAGCTCTTAAAGGGATCCCTGATTAGTTGTAACGT
>NW_013952657.1:506207-514030 GCF_001266775.1 Austrofundulus limnaeus
GTCTTTATTTTACAGTTAAAATAAATGTTTATCATAAAAAGTCTAATGTTACAACTAATGATGGATCCCTTTAAAGGAAAACTGATGGAACACAGAGGGAAACTTGACTCTATCCTAGATTTATTAGAACATGCTGCAGCATCAAAATCAGAATGAGTGAATATTAAAATAAATATTATCCATTTGAACTTTAAATATCTTGTCTATGTAGTGTATTCGATTGAATACAGGTTGAAAAGGATTTACAAATCATGTTTTCTGTTTCTGATTTACACAACGTCCCAACTTCATTGGAACTGGGTTTGTAGAATTTTCATGAAGCGACATCAGTTGAAGTGTTTAATCCTTAACCAGGTGATTTTCTGTTTCTGATCACGTAATCTCAGTCTGAAAGTGCCAGCCAGCTTCAAATGAGCCCAGAACCAGGACAAGTTCTTGATAAATGCATGCGAACTCGAGTTGTGAACTTTTTTCAAAGTGGTGCTTAGAAAGGATGTGTGTTGTGGGTGGCAGCAGGACGACAGAAGGCAGCGAGCGTCAGAGTCCGACAGAAGAGAGAAAATTGCCTGTAGCCTTGGGGATGTAATAGCAGGAGGCAGTGATGCATTTCTACCAGACTCGCGTGGCCACTGGGGAGCCTCTGTCTCCGGTGCTCGCCGCTCGCTCTCAGCAGCCTGAAACTTCTCCTGCTCCTAGTTTTCTGCTCTGCTTTAACTCAGCCTGAGGTAAATATAACTGCAGCCTCTGGAGAGTGGGTGGTGCGCCTTCAACTCATCGGGGAGTTCAGATCGTGTGTTTGTGCGGTGCCTCTCCCACCCTCCTGCAAAGGGCCATCGCTTTCAAGCAAAACCAGTGTGGGCCTGTCTTTGCAGGGCATCTGCTGATGTCTGCTTCGTTACATCTGACTCCATCTCTGGGTGAAGAGGGAGGAGCACCGCACAGTCTGCTGTGTGTTTGTGGGGGAGCGTTTCTTTCAAGTATGATGCTGCTGCCCCGAGACACACAGTTGAATTCAGCCAGGAGGAGAAAAAAAGTGGGTAGATTAATGCACAAGCTTGTCAGAGGCCAAAACAAGCTGTGTCCTTAGTTGGACACCCTGAGGAGACGTCCTGTCACATTACTGTGTGTCTGGAGCTGCGTGTGGAGGCGAGAGTGTTTGGAGGGATTCAACATTCAAACGCTCAGACTCAGCTTGAGCTTTCTGTGGTTCCTGTCTCGTGTAGGCAGCTCAGACTCTGTGCCAAGATTGTGAGTCTGGGGTCAGTCATGAGACCCTTATAGGTGTACGTGATGAGAGAAAGGCTACATGTGTCCCTCTCCTGACAACTAATGCTGGGTCAGCCCTTCTGGCTTAGAATGTAGTAGGTCAGGGTTGGCTGCTGCTCAGTTTGCTCTTCTACCAAATCAAACCCTCACCCTGTGCCCTTTGGTGCAAATATATTATCATTCCATACAAACTAAAAAAGTGTGAAACAATGACTGGTTTTAACCATGAACCTTCCATATTAAACACGTGACTTTGAGACATGTAGAGACTAATTTGAAAGCACATACAGTCATATGAAAAAGTTTGGGCAGCCTTGATAATTTTCTGATTAACCTTTATAAATCATTGATTGTTTGGAGTAAAAAAATCAGTTACTGTAAATAAATCATATAGGGGACAAACACAGTGATATTAGAGAAGTGAAATGAAGTTTATATGATTTACAGAAAGTGTGCAATAATTGGTTAAACTAAATTAGGCAGGTGCATAAATTTGGGCACTGTTGTCATTTTATTGATTTCAAAACCTTTAGAACTAATTATTGGAACTTAAATTAGGTTTGTTAAGTTCAGTGACCATTGACTTCCATACACAGGTGACTCCAGTTATGAGAAAGGGTATTTAAGGGGGGCAATTGTAGGTTTTTCTCCTCTTTGCATCTTCTCTGAAGAGTGGCAGCATGGGAGTCTGAAAACAAGTTTCAAATGATCTGAAAACAAAGATTGTTCAGCGTCATGGTTTAGAGGAAGGAGACAGAAAGAGATCTGAGAGATTTCATCTTTCAGTCTCCACTGTGAGAAACATTGTGAGAAAATGTTAGACCACAGGCACAGTTCAAGTGTAGGCTCCAAGTGGCAGACCAAGACTAATCTGGAATAAACAGAAGTGAAGGATGTTGAGAAGAGTCAGAGTCAACCCACAGACCAGCACCAAACACCTACAACATCATCTTGCTGCTGATGGAGTCACTGTGCATCGTTCAACTATTCAGCACACTTTACACAAGGAGATGCAGTATGGGAGAGTGATGCAGAGGAACAAGTAGAACGTTCTGGAATGGTCATCTCAGTCTCCAGACGTGAATATTATTGATAATCTGTGGTGTCACTTAAAGAGAGCTGTCCATGCTCAGAAACCATCAAACCTGAATGAACTGGAGATGTTTTGTAAAGAAGAATGGTCTAAAATACCTTCAGACACAATCCAGACTCTCATTAGAAGCTGTAGGAAGTGTTTAGAGGCTGTTATTTCTGTGAAAGGAGGAGATACTAAATATTGAGGTAAGGTTTTTTTATGGTGCCCAAATTTATGCACCTGTCTAATTTTGTTTAAACAATTATTGCACACTTTCTGTAAATCATATAATCTTCTTTTTCACTTCTCAAATATCACTGTGTTTGTCTCCTATAAGATATATTTAACTGATAATTTTATCCAAACAATCAATGATTAATAAAGGTAAATTAGGAAAATTAACAAGGGTGCCCAAACTTTTTTCATTTGACTGTATTTTTCCTTCTCTTCTCAAAGAGCAGCAGGTAATGTGTTGGGCCCCTCCCTCTCCCACAGTCCTCACCGGGGGTCCAGATCTTCACCTGTAGACATGTTTCCATCAACATTTTTATGCACATTCTGAAGTATTGCGTTAGAAAAGGTGGATGTAAATGGCAAAATTTGCAAAAAAGTCCTCAATTTCAGAAAAAAAAAATAGATTTTACGCTCGCTTGAGGTGGGTTTTGGATTTTCTGGGAAAAGAGTTAATGCATAAAAGAGGAGATGAAAACACATTTACTGAATAAGTTCTGAAGTAGCAAAACTTTTACCTCAATCAGATGTTCCTGCTGTCCAATAACTGAAGTGGCTGCATCTGGCCCCTCCTCCCACTCTCTGGAAATTCCCGTAATGTGAAGAGATTTGTATTTATTTTTCTGTCTCCAGACAGCATGTAACATCACTAATACAAGTTGATATGACAAAATGATAACAACTGTCCTGATAGTAGCAACACATTCCTGATAACTTAAGAATAATAATTTTTTTTAAAAGCACCTTTCAGGACATGCAAGGACTGTACAGTAAGAACATACATGAGTATTTACGTTTTTCAGTAAAGTTGTATGGAAAGTAATGAAGTGAAGCATACGAAACAATCATAAACCAGAAGCACTCGGAGAGTGAAAACCTCCACCAAGACCAATTTCCTCCATCCTGTAAGAGTTAATGCACAAAAGCAGAGATGGAAACACATTTGCTGAATAAGTTGTTAAGCAGCAGTATGATGGGATTTCTTCTCTGTGGAGTCCAATGTGAAAAAAAACAAAGTCAGACTGGTCACCTGAGGTTGTTCATGGTCAAACTGGTGTGGGATTAAGCTCCTAAGTTTTCATCAGTCACATTTCACCATGTAAAACGTCTGTTTTATCTCCTTGTATGAGTTTGTAATGGTTTGACTCTCTTTATAAAGTGCTTCCTGGCTCCCCCCGTCTCCAAACTTTGAGGCCCGGCAGCTCTCTGTTTACAAGCCTAGTAGAGACAAACTGTTTTGATTGGTTGTTTCAGAAATGTGGTGTGTTTGAGGAAATGGGAAAAATAGATTTCATGGTGCAGTCACGCACTAACTGGTAACAAAACGTTCTCTAAATACGCACCAAATGTGTAAAAATGCGCACATTATGGCAAAAAATTATTCATCATTAAATGTGGTTTTAACATTACTTTTATAAAGTTTGAAGTCCGTGCTGTCCAATCCAGCTCAGTTTTTTACAGAAGCCCTGTGAAAGCATCACAGCTTTTCCGATCTCGGAATAAAAGAAATAAAAATTCCTGCATCCGCATCGTGATCCGGAACATCACCAAAATTTAATGGTGTGTTCCTTGTGCGAGTATCCACATGTGGTAACACAAGTTTCTGAGTAATGTTGTCCACAGACAGAACGACAGACAGACGGACACACACGACCGAAAACATTACCTCCTTGGCGGAGGTAATTAGAGTACAAAGTCTAACAAATGAAAATTAAGAGTAATATGCTAATCTGAAGAGATGAGTGTTTTCAGGCCAGACTTGAACAGAGAGAAAGAGGTGGTGTTATGTAGTCTGGAGGGGGGTGAGTTCCAGAGGTGGGGGCTCCCCATGGTGGTGAGGCGGGCAGAGGGTACAGAGAGGTGGAGGGAGGAGGCGGATCTTAGAAAGGGGAGGGGATGGAGATGTTCAGTAAGTCAGTTAGGTATGGAGGGGTGAGATTGTGGATTGAAAGTGTGTGGAATTTTGAAGATGAACTGGGAACCAGTAAAGCTGTTGTATAAACACTTAAACTTAATCAACTTCTCTCCGTTGTCCTGAGATGTGTAGTTCCTGTGAGTTTGCACCTTTACTTCCTGTTTACTACAGCCACATGTAGCATCAACGCCTGACGTAATTACACTTTGCCTGGTTGTTTTGTTCCAAGCCAGTTTTTGGAAACACATCTGATGTGCATTTTTTTTTGTGACATTTTTAAAGTTTGCTCAAAATTAGCATCAACATTGGATGGAAACACAGCTTGTGTTTCTCCAAGCTGCAGAAAGGTCAGGAGATATTAACCCCTCAAGTCCAGACTGCAAACAAATCACACATGTGCAAAGCTGCTACTGTTAAAGACAAAATAAAATTAGCTGTTAATGGTACATTTTCTCTGTCACTGCACTGTTTGTCACTTTTGGTGCCAAGTTCAGATAATTCTGGAGGTTTTTATCAACTGACTATAGTACATAATTTGTAGTTCTTATCCAGGCGCTTTCTTTTCTCAGGTTTTGTTTTCCCACAATATCATCACTCTCTGTCTAACTAATGATGATGTCATTTGCAAGGAAACAGAGAAAACTGCAACAAATGAAACAGAACTTTAATAATCGTGTAGAAATATTGTGGATTTGTTGTTAAAAAAGGCATCTTTAACAACCCACTTTGGCAGTTTTGTGGTGTTACTCCTCTATATTACAGAGAACATCACACCGATTTTAACACCTTCCAACTCAGGTGAATCTTAAAGAATTATGCTGAAGTATGAAATAAATCTGGCAACCCGCTAAGCTACAAGGACTTCATCCTCTTGACAACATTTCAGCAGTTTGAAGAACAGGTTGCATTTTCCACAAGAGGAGGGGTCTTTGATCAGTCAGTCCACATGACTACCAGCAGCTGTGAAATCTGGTTTTATATCCATGGAAAACAGGTTTCTGTGATGGACTGTGGTTCAGGAAATAAAGCACATAAAGATCTAACCTGACGTGTCACAATGCAGAGCGGGAAATGTTTTCAGTGTTTAAGGGACGAATGAAGGGATCAGAGGAAAGACGGATGCGGTGACCTGAACGTAACTGTCTGGTTAGAACAATTTTTAATGAAATAGTTTACATACCATATTTACCTCATTAAAACTAAAGAGCAGAAGTTCCTCACATTAACACATTTTATTATAGCTCTAAACAGGGCAGTAAAGGTCTGCAGGAGCAGCCCGTTAACACACGTGATGAAACCCAGAAAGAAACAAGCTGAAACTCAAAGCGTTTTCTCTAAAGTTATAAATAAACTGTAATTTGTTGTAGTCTAAAGTTTCCATTCACTCATCACGAGCGTCAGACTCATATTCATTTGGGGCTGTTAATAATTCAGTTGAACTGTTCTTTTTTCAGGGTGGAATGATTCCACAACATCCAACTTTAATGACTTTCAGACAAGGACCGGACGCACAACTTTGAATTTATTGTAGATTTTCTCTGATCCACACAGGCTTGAATTTATACAGACATGTTCAAATATATACATATGTGATTTTAAATGTTATTTCAACCACTCACTGCTTCAGGCGTGTTTCTGACGGGATGATTGGATTGGTTCATTTGTTGGATTAGAGACGGGTTTTAATTCTAGTCTGTGCAATTTTACATGTTGAAGTCGGGGCTGTGTGATGGCCATTTCAGAAATTTTATATTTTTCTAATGTATCCAATCAGAAACCAGTCTGATGCTTCATCCAATCAGAAACCAGTCTGATGCTTCATCCAATCAGAAACCAGTCTGATGCTTCATCCAATCAGAAACCAGTCTGATGCTTCATCCAATCAGAAACCAGTTTGATGCTTCATCCAATCAGAAACCAGTCTGATGCTTCATCCAATCAGAAACCAGTCTGATATTTCATCCAATCAGATACCAGTTTGATGCTTCATCCAATCAGAAACCAGTCTGATGCTTCATCCAATCAGAAACCAGTCTGATATTTCATCCAATCAGATACCAGTCTGATGCTTCATCCAATCAGAACCCAGTCTGATGCTTCATCCAATCAGAAACCAGTCTGATGCTTCATCCAATCAGAAATTCTAATAATTCTAGCCTGGTCCTTACCTTCCTACAGCTCCACTCGATTCTAGTTTCCTTCTCTGCTCCGTCTGGGACTTCTCCCATTGAGATGGATTTCACTGGTAGATTTTTAGCCGGACCAATCAGAGAACAGAACGTCAATTTTCTGTGCAGTGTCTGCTTGTAGTTTATTTTACCTGGACCAATCAGAGAACAGAACATCAATGTTCTGTGCAGTGTCTGCTTGTAGTTTATTTTACCTGGACCAATCAGAGAACAGAAGGAGGCGTTTTGAATGACGTCGATGTTCTGCTCAGTGTCTGCTAGTTATTTTAGCATACAGCAGTGGAGGAAGTGAATGAAGTCAGTCTGTGTTGATAAGGCTTCAAATTAAAATAAATTTGTCTGACAAAGCAGCAGCTCTCATTTACAGTCGTCTCGTTCAGCTCGGTACTTCTCTCCTCTCAGTAGGGTTGTTTACAGCACACGTGATTTCCGGTTAGCTTCTTAGCCTAGCCTCTTTCACAGCGACGTACATCACAGCCAACTGATCCAATCATTTTAAACTTCAGCAGAGGCCACGCCTCCTGTAAGAAACACTTCTCTATGCAACAAGTCCAGACCCTCGTATGAAGCAAAGTGAAGGACAGGGTCTGGTTTCAACCAGGCTAGTATAAATCCAACCTTGTATCACTTCCACTTCTTCTTAAAGTCAGCAATGAGTTATTTTTACTGATGACATGAAGTAAGCTTTAATGTGGGTTTTACAGTTTGGAGGTTAGCATCGTTACAGCACCTTCAGTGCCTGAAACTTACTTTTTTAAAATCCACTTCAGTAGAAAACAAAACTGAATGTTCGTTTCTTAATTTCTGCATCATCAGTGGCTTTTTTTTACACTAAAGTAAAGAAGAAAAGGAAAAAGTAGGAGAGAAATACAAGAACAGAAAGGAGAGAAACTGATAGAAACTATACAACATGAAATGAACACCAATAACACACAGGACACCACACCTGACATCTGACCATCAGCAAAGGAAGAGAACAAACACCCAGCAAGCAAACTTAAACAGATGTATGTACTTATACACATACGCACATACAGTATATAAACATACACACACATATACATATCCACACCTATGCACAATAATTATAAACTCAATAATTAATATACACAAAATACACACACACACACACACACGTATACACATA
>NW_013952657.1:514350-515584 GCF_001266775.1 Austrofundulus limnaeus
TGAAATGTGACTGATGGAAACTTAGGAGCTTAATCCCACACCAGTTTGACCATGAATAACCTCAGGTGACCAGTCTGACTTTATTTTCCACATTGGACTCCACCAGAAGAAATCCCATCATACTGCTGCTTAAATGTTCACTACGTCACAACTTATTCAGCAAATGTGTTTCATCTCTGCTTTTGTGCATTAACTCTTACAGGATGGAGGAAATTGGTCTTGGAGGAGGTTTGCACTCTCCGAGTGCTTCTAGTTTTCAAATACGTATACTTGTGTTTTCCCCCCATAAACATCAAAACCCAAACAGACATGTTTTAACAGGAGCACTAACCCAGTTCTGACCCAGCTAATGTTCTGGTTTGGATTTCAAACAAATGTGTTGTAAAATAAGACGTGGCTTTTCTTTGCACATTAATTTTAACTGCAGCTAAAAGCAATTAATTTAGTGTCACCCTTGTATAAGACTATCTTTAATAAATAACTTCTAATGTGCACTCAATAAATACATGGATGGATTTTAAATCTGGCACACAGACTGGTTTTATGCACTTTACAAACAGCTGCTCTCTCCTCTATGTCTAATTCATTGCCCCCATTCTGTCATGTAGGCTGGGCTCTTTAAAGGAACATGTTTTACATGCTGTTTTGTTTCCAGTTAGTGTTAATCACATTCAATTAGAGTCAGGTCCTCTTTCATCCCGTGAACAGCGCCGCTCTCACTCGTGTGTTGTGACAGGACGTGAAAGTGAAGGAGGCCAGGGTTCTGAGGGGAGGCCAGGAGCGACGCCGCGACATCAGCTCTTAATTACACTTCACAACAAGAAAACAACACAGAGGACAAACGAAGCACTTTCAAATCATCTCGGGACATATTTTTATCATTTAATTTTTGTGATCTTCTTCGCTCACTTTTACCTTTATTGTTCTTCTGGTGCGGCACATATTAGCAACAAAGATTAAAAGTTAAAATTAGATTGAGGGATGTGGCAACTTCTGTTGTGTACAATAGTTCTTCTGCTGTTTCAGGGATCTACCCACACTTCCAATAAAGTTAAACTGAGATTAAATTTCTCGGTCTCTGCTGCAGCACGGATCAATTTCATAAACCTGTGTCTGTTTTCTCCAAACTAACATCCAAACTTTACTGATGAAGCAGCTATCAGAACAAACACTGTTCAACTTGTTTAGTTGTTTTTAGCTTATTTAGCACAATAAAGTACCCACATTATTATTA
>NW_013952657.1:517184-518649 GCF_001266775.1 Austrofundulus limnaeus
TCACAGTTTTATTTATTGAATTGTCTATTTTTGTTATTTATGTTTAAAATAAGTATTTGTGTTGATAAGCCTGAGTGGTCTGTTGACTGACCTTTGTATTTGTTCAAATAATTGTTATGGGCAGATTACAATATAAAATGTTTGTCATAATCATGTCTTGTGATTATTTGACAGGAGTTTTACTTTTAAACTGTAAGTGTATTTCATTTAGTTATGTTAGTTATGATAGTCTAGTTATAATGCAAATACAGTAAAAATTAAACCAAGCTTTAGGATAATAATAATTTTGATCCATATATTAGTAATGTGTGACTGGGCCTCGTGTCACTTTATGTTCAACAAATTGGGCCCCGAGGTCAAAAAGGTTAAGAAGCCCTGCTCTAAAAGGTTATTTCCACGCTGCATCACAAGAGATATTTGTTGTGATGTGGATGATAGTTTGTGTCCCAACAAACAGGAGCATCAGAAGCTGTAGGAAGACTACAGTTATTCTGAAGGAGATCGTCCTGTGTTCACATATCTACTTTTATTTTTTGTCTTTTGTGCTTTGCAGTGATGTATTTTCCTTTTTTACATGATGATGTGGTCTGTTGGAGTTCACAGTACAAACAGTAAAAGCAGAAATGTGAATCTTGTCCAGTTTATTGGAACAAATCTCTTCCAAATACAGTTTACAATAACTGTCATCAAAAAAGCAGCCATAGTTTACATCAGAACATCCTTCAGAGTACACTGTTATACTGACAACATGACAAATCAATTTGACTGTCTTATCCGTACACAATGACACAAAGACTTGACCTTCTGATGGCACTGATGCATTTATTGACACAGATACACGAAGGATTTTGAGCAAGAAACTGTGATTTGCAGGTGATCCATGATGATTTGTTATTTGTACAAATGACGTTGAGAAATGCACTCACTGTTTTACTAATGACAAAAATGAAATGAAAAATGCAACAAACAAATAAAAACGGCAAAACAATACAGGACTTGCACGTTTTTAACATGATGACCCGCATGAAGGCGGCTGCTCAATGCAAACACAACGCGGGCCGGGGTAGAATAAGTCCGGGCTGACTGGACCCCTGCCAGGCCTTAACATGTTAACACAGTACACTGTAAATACCATGTTTACTGGAGTTATATGCTGGTTTAAGTTTACTGGAGTTCATTTGTTATAAAACAACGTTTAAATTATGGATTGTTTACTTCAAATATTCCTTTTTTAATGCTTGTCTGAACTCAGCGTGGTTCTAACAGAAACACCACCTGTTTGTTCCTGGAACAGTGTGAAAGTGTTGAATCATGTCAGCTTCTGTATTTAATGCTCTCTGCTGTAAAAAAAATATCCTCACATTCTCCACAGGCACTGTTTTAAAAAGGCACAGACAAAAGTCCAACTTCAAACAGAAAAGAATAAAAATCAAATGGAGTTTTTGTTGAAAATAATATATATATA
>NW_013952657.1:520889-528596 GCF_001266775.1 Austrofundulus limnaeus
CTATGACATTTATAAATGTATGAATCATATGATGAAAAACTGACTTTGAAAAATAAATCTGTTCTTTTTTTCTTATAAAAGGTTAAATAAAACAAAAATATTGGTGGTAATTTTTGACTGTGTAACTTTACAAACAGCACCCCATACATAGAGCTGTCTTCTCACTGACTTAATTAGAGCTATTTTGTAGAAAAAGAAAAGGTTCTGAAGACAAAATGCTGATCACTCCTCATTCAGAGTTTACAACAACACTTTATCTGTTTACGAAATGTTCTGGCTTTTTAAGGTACAATTCAACCAGCAGAGTGGGTGAAGTTTTTTTATGTGTCATTTTGTTGTTGGCAGTGAGCTGAAGTCTATATGTTCACAGCAACAGAGATGCATCTTATTACACATGGTAAATTAAAAAATAAAACTCATCCTGAAATGCCAGACGGGATAAAAATCTGCTTTAGAGCCCAACATTTTCATCCAGCTGACAAGTCATGTCAAGCAGATTTTTGAATTCAGAAATAAACACCACACATCATAAAGTCGCACATTCTGCCCGGATGAATGCCTCATGTTTGTTGGATGAGTAAGTTCAATATATAAAGTCATTTTACAGAAACAAACTGAAACTTTACCAGGCTGTTACAGTTCAGCTGCCAAAACATGTGAGCAGAAAAAGACATCAAATCCTGTAGTAACTCCATCAGGCCTGCATGTGGCGCAACATGTGGAGCATGTGCTTCACGATGTTGTTACTGTATTTAGTGAGTTTTCAGACTTAAGCCACTCTTTTTAAGCAGCTTGCTCCTGAATGAAAGCAGGTTTTGTTTCTTCCGTACGAGCAGCTTGTGCAGCCGTTGGTTCCTCCACTGTTACAAAGCACTCGCAGCTGGCTCAGTCCTTGAGCAGCATCCCTCCCAACTTTATGTCCACACAGCTAATGAATCACACCAAGACACTGCTGCCTGACTCATGGTGGGGTATAAAAATAAAATATTCTTTATCTTATAAGAAAAAAATGCACTACAGTACCTCTGAGTGTCTCTTCACCTGGTCACCTGGTGGAAATGTGATATTAGAAAAAAGATAACACAAAAACAATGAAGAATCAACAGAAGTTCATTCATTGCTCCAAACATATTTGGGATGTTTTTGACTCACTTTTTGTCTCATGCACAACATTATTTCTCTCTGGCCAGTTCAGTAAATTAGGTACTCTCATTTAGCTTGTGACAGCCTGTAGCTACTTTCTTTATTAAGGAGTTGGCAACATTGCAAAAAGTTGACATAAACTTTTAAAGGAGACATATGATGCTTTTAAATCCTTATTTGTCATTTCACATTGAAATCCTTCTCTTGGGGTCTATATGAAATGGAACTGAAGTGCTTTGGTCTGAATTCTTCCTTATTGTACCTGCACAAGCCCCACTTTCACCACTTCTATGATGTCTCAGATCAACTCATTTTGAGGCTGTATCCTTAAGGGGGCAATATCATGTAAAATCAACTTTTTTGAGTTTTATATCATGTTATAATGTTATACTCTCATAAAAAACATGCCCAAAGCCTTGCTCTGACTCATTCATCATGTTTGAGAAATCCTGCAGTGTTTTTATGAAGCCATGCTGAGGAGCAAAACGACAGGTGGGGACCAGAAACAACTTTTGGGACCAGAAACGCCCCTGGGGCGTCTTTAAGCTGAACTTCCTCATGGCAGAGCCCCCCCTCCCCACACAACTCGCCCATGACTCCTGCAGGCTCTCGGGTCAAAGTGAAAGTGAAACCTAACTGTCTGCTGAGCTCCTAACACTAGTTCTCACTTAGTGAAGCTCTTTTCAGATTCAAAATACCTTTGAGGAAATGTATTTTCAGACGCCAAGTAAACTGCATCATGGCAGCCCCCCTCCACACACACCGAAATGGGCAAAATAAAAGCGGGAGGTGGTTCTTAAAGAGACAGAGGCCAATTTCAAGACGTTTAGAAGAGGAAGTGATGAGAAGATAAGTTTATTTTCTATTTAAACATAAAAAAAGCATTTTAATAACAACTAAAAGTGACATAGATACTTTATTATGGTATAGTATTTAAATATATGCCTGAGAAACACATAATATTGGCCCTTAAAATCCAAATGGGGCTATTCACACTGAAGAAGAAGCGCCGCCACATGCAGCAGGCTTTTCTTAAGGAAGTAACCACACATGCTACATGTTAGCGTGTGTGATTCTGAAGTTCTTTTGCAAAAACAAAAGATTAAAATATTATCTTACCTGCTTGTTAGGTCAAATGTTCACATTTAATCTGGCCCCTCATTTATTTTCATTTCATTTTTTCTTTTTGCAGCATTTTATTTTCGAAGCAGAGCAACAAACATAAGGTAAAATATATATTATTATAATATCAATTCCAACATGTTAGCATCGAAACAGTACAACACTAACTTAGCATCATCTGTTGCTGCAGATTCAAATCATGTTAGGAAATGAAAAGAACAAAGATGAAGCAACTGGACTTCTGTGCTTCAAACTGCATCAGGTTCGTCTATAAATACATGGATTGATTCTCTGACGGCTACCTTGGTGACATTACATAAGAGCCAGTACATAAACTGGGGAGGAGTAAGGATGACGACACAGAAGCTTGTTGCAGAACCTCGTTTACTCTCCAACTCAAAACCAACTGAACAGTGAGCGCCAAAAATACATATTTTTTTACAAAAGTTTTTGAATCAAAACATCCTGAATTCTGGGTGTGAGTGGAGCCCCCTGTTGGTCCACCGCAAAACAAGACATAAACGTTCAGATCCTCATTGTAAAATATCTGATGTGGTAGTCTGCAGCACAGGGGCACCACAGGGCACGGTCCTTTCACCCTTTCTGTTCAGTCTGTACTCGTCAGACTTCAGGTACATCTCAGACCACTGCCACCTTCAGAAGTTCTCGGATGATCATTGGATGCATATCAGACGGGAATGCAGTTTAATGCAGTTGTTCGTTTAGAGTCCGGTCTTCATTCACACCAGAAGCGAACTGAAGTGAACCGCACCAGAGTTCGTTTGGAAGCGAACCAAGACCACCTCAAAAAGTGGACCTCGGTCTGGTTGTTTGATCCGCACCATGAGTGTATTCACACCTGCATAAAAGGTTCGGACCAACGCTGGAAACGATCTCTGGTTCATTTAAAGTGGAGCAAATTGTCATGTCTGAATACACACTTAGTGTCCCTGCTGAGCAGATTGTAATATGGCCACTTATTACATACACTGGGAATGAATAAGCCGTAGATTTATGTCCTGATGCATCTCAGCAGGTAAAAAAACAAAAGGAAAAATATTGTATAGGTCTTCTGGACGGGTTCTTCTCTAATGAAACGTTTCGTCTCTCCTCCAAGAGACTTCTTCAGTCTGAGAGTTTCAGGCAAAATTCAGGCTTTTAAGCCCTGCCTCCATGTGACTGATACATCACATGGCTATCGTTGACACCTAATTAACACTTATTGTTAACAGGGGGTGGAGTGATACTGCCAATGGCAGCGCTGTAGGAGGGGGACAACTGAAAACGGAGGCCTCCACCTCTGTTTAATGATGGACGGTCTTTCTTCACAAAAATGTCTTCTTTTACTCCTCTCTCAAACCAACGTTCCTCTCTATCAAGAATGAGAACATCCTCATCTCTGAAAGAGTGACCGCTGGCCTGTAAATGAGTGAAAACTGCAGAGTTCTGGCCATTAGATGTAGCTCGTCTGTGTTGGGACATTCTTTTGAACAGTGGCTGCTTTGTTTCCCCGATGTATAACTGGTCACAGTCCTCCTGGCACTTAACAGCATATACAATATTGCTCTGTTTGTGCCGGGGCACCGGATCTTTGGGGTGAACCAGCCTTTGCCGTAATRTGTTTTGGGGTTTGAAAGCYACTGGGACATCATGTTTAGAAAATAAACGTCTCAGTTTCTCCGAAACACCCGCAACATACGGAATAACCACTGGTYTGGGTCTGGGTTTCGGGTCTTCATTTTCACCTGAAGGTTGCTGTGGATTTATATTTTGTGCTGACCTGAAACTTCCCTAAACAGACCAACTGACCACCTGAACTGCACAATTTAATATTAGACCACTCTAGTTGCATCTTAGATAATTTATTCAATGTCTCTCCCATTTAGTTTGCATCTGCACCTGTGTCTATTTTAAATTTCACTGGTGTTTCTCTAATTGTAAACTGTACTGACCTCTGTTCATGAGTTCTGTTTGTGTTTGTGACTGCAACCAGGAAATATGGTGTCTGTGAAAAGTCTCTCCTGTCACTCCTCTAACTATTTTGCTGTGACATTTCCGTTCTCAATGATCCATTTTTTTACACTTGGTACCATGGTATACAGGAATGTCTCTTCCTGTTGGTGCACTTAGAGCACTGAAATTAGCTGTTAGCTGCAACCTATGTGACACTTCTTTGTCAATAATACTCCCAACAATTCACGGATGTGTTCATCTCTAGTTATGCCAAAGTCAAATGTTCTGACTGCTCGTGTGAGGAACGTTTCCGCTTTCTCACTAGGCTACTGCACCCTCTGGTTAGAAGCAAGCACACTCATGAATCACATTGCGTTTAGGGTAGAAGTACTCATCATGTTTCCTTAACACAGCATAAAACTTCTTATTCTCCTCGTCTCCAGATGTGAAGGATTTAAAAAAATATTTTCAGCCTCCGAGCCCACGGCATAAATAAGAGAACTGACCTGAGCTTCTCCATCCTCTTTGTGAAGTTTTGTTGCAAGTTGAAAACACTGAAAATGCTGTTTCCGGTCAGCCCGTTTGTTTGGATGATCAAAGCTGAAACTTACCAGGGAATTAAATTTGACCGTCCTATCAATGCAACGAGTCTGTCAAACTCTTCTGACGCCATGTAATGATCCACTGGTCCACAGGATTTTGGAATTCACAAAGTAATATTTTCATTTGAACTGGTATACAGACAGGGAAGTGGTAGAGAGCATGCCATCTTCAGAATGACAACAGAAGCTGCGTTTCTGTTGACCATGAAAATGCGCAAATTAGAATTTCAAAAATAAATTTGCTCAATGGAAACACGTTAATTTCGAAAAAAATTACGTTTTTCTACAAAATGTTTTTGCTCTAGGATGAGGTGGTTTTTTGGCCGTATTGAAATTGGTGTTTTTCGCAAAACTACAATGGAAACACTTTTTTCGCATCACAGGAGTCACGTGATCAACAACCGTCTGTTTCTACTGGTGAAAAAGACGATGATGAAGAAGATAACAGGAAGTAGAAGTAGTAGTAATATCACAGAAGTAGTATAAAATAGTAGACTACAATTTCCCAAAAACACAGCATACGTAGCCGCTCCCAAGTAGGGACTTGTCTCTGGAAAGCCTCGATAAAAGACGCCGACGTCTCCTCTGATGATGAGCGCTAGTGTCGTGGTAGCAACATGCTATGTGTTTACATCCATCGCTGCCATGTTTGTAATGACATCATGAGAACAAACATATTCACGTGACTTTAATAGCATTTCTTACTTAACGGAAACACTGCAGTTGCGAAACTGTTTTTTCGACATTAACAGAATATCAACAAAGTTTTGCGCACATTTACAATGGAAACGCAGCTACTGAGATGTAAACTGCACACAGCAGCAACATGAACCAACATTATGCGACAATTTGGTCCCAATTGGACTTAGCTGTTAGCTCATCTGTCTTCTCAGGAAAAAACTATAAATCCAATCAGATAATGTTTGAGAAAAAAACAGGATTTTTTTTATCATTCTCTGCTGATTAACCTATTGTACATTATTAAACACTAACAGAGCTGACAGAAAGAAGGAAGTTTATGAAATTATAATCCCTCCTATCAAAATGAGCTGGCCCACAAAATGCAGTCAGCCTAAAAAGTGCAAAGTTTGATCCTTTTAGTGGCCCAGATGTGGTTTGCCAGAGATGGTCCTTTTATGGGCTAGCACCACATAAACCAAACCACAGTTAAAAACCATGCAAATCAAGGCCATCATTGCCAGACCTGGGCTACATCTGGGTGACAAACCACTTGATATGCCAGCAGTGCCAGCTCCATACCAGATCTGGCCCAAACTTGTCTATGTGGCATATCAAATATGTTTCTATTTCTCCTGTAAATCAAGACGCACATTTCACGTCTGTTTTTGCTGATGAAAGTAAGAAGTTCAATGTGATCCCAGTATTCACTGGGATTATCTCATACCCTGCTGTTCTTCAGTTTATCAGTATTTTACAAAAAAAATGCAGCAAGTAAAGAGACTGTGAGAAGTCCATGGAAAGTAACAGGTGATTATATTTTAAGAGCGTGAGAGAAAGAAGAAGATATGGCCTGTGATGTGAGGGAACAGCTGCCAGAGGGAGGAGAGGATGGAGGAGAAGCTGGGGACCTGACACTTCTGCTTAAGGTAAAACAAAATCAAAATGAAAAGGAAAGAGGAGCGGTTTGACGGGAGAAGATCTAAAGAAACCCCCCTGACACTTCTTTAAGTAGAGCATGAAGACCACACGCCTGCTGAGTGGGAGCCGCCTGTTGCTGGCAACTGGGTCGTGATTGCATATAGTTTATGGCTGAGGCATGATGGGTAAGGATTAAAGATGGCTGCCCTGAGGGCATACAGCAATACCATTACTCGTGATGGATTCCTTCTTCACTCACATATTCTCTGCAGACGTCAGAGGGCCACAAGGCTTGACTAATGCATGGTGTGATGATGCGATCAGAGGAGGCAGGAAGGGATGCTTCACCAAACCTCCTCCTCCTTCCTTCTCTCCGTCTGAGCTCAGCATCCGTCTGTTCCACAGCTTCCACTCGGCACGCCTGGGTGGGGATGCTTATGGCTGCTAAATAATAATATACTTCAGAATTATCCTGAAAGACAAAACGATGATGCGCTTGTTCGCTCAAATAATTAGTCGTGTTCTTTCATTTGGTTTTTAATGTGTGAATCCTGTGGGCTTCTGGATGCCTCCACTTGACGGCTGATTCTCCGGAATGTTCCCACTGACAGGAAAATAAAACTGAACAAACCTGACAGGTAACGTGTCACATATTGTGTCTGGGTAGAGCCTACACCTCAGTGTTTAAAATATTCACTGCCAAACCAACTTCATTTATTTGTCATAATGTTTCTACAGCTTAAATTCCTGAAATGAAAAGAGAGATGGTTCTGAATATTTTGGCTGTCAGACCCCTGAGCTGTCACTCAGATGTGTTCAGGAGGGGGAGACCGGGGACGGTTGCAACATTTTTTACATTTGACTCTGTTCCTCAGAGATGGTTTGAATTAGACAAACCAAATTTTAATACAATAAACTTACATCTGTCTGTTAATAGTCGAAACCATTTATAGATGATTAAAACATGTACATTCTTCACTATTTGTAGTTGAAAATGAAAAGTCAGATGTTACAACTGACCCCGGGGCCGGGGACAGTTGTAACATTGTTTGGGGGTGGTTACAACTTGTTATAAATACAATATATTTCACTGTAAATAAAAGTTTTATTATTTTTATATTTATATTATTGTTAAATGAATAAAACCTGTAAGTTCTAATGATATTACAGTGTTATTTATTTATTCTTTTTATATTTATATTATTGTTAAATGAATAAAACCTGTAAGTTCTAATGATATTACAGTGTTATTTATTTATTGTTTTTGATCAAATGATGAATATAGATT
>NW_013952657.1:535430-536708 GCF_001266775.1 Austrofundulus limnaeus
ATATAAGATAATATCATGTATAATATGACCAACTCCCCTTTTTTAGCATAAAAAGCATAAAAAATTTAATCCAGCTACCTCTAATTTCATACTGACTTTAGATTTTTCAGCCTTTGCAGCCTTTATTTCAGTAAAATCATCATTTGACTGTGGTGGTATCAGGTTTTTTATTATGTTTTTAACAATGTACTAAAAAGTATTTTGACAACAAATACATATCAGCAAACTATGATTTTGAGCTTTGTATCAGCATCATTTGAATGCTGGCGTTTTAGATGACATCAGAAAATTTTACACGCAGTCCACCAGGAGGTGTCGACACAAAACTCAGAGACCACGTGAGATTTGTGCCATCTTCTGGTGGAAAAACAGTTTACTGTATTTCGACACGGCCTACTCACGAGCGCCCCATTTGGTGGGGAAACATTTTTTTGGAGACACCTACTTTTGCACAACACCGGTAAACGGCAACCACTACAGACAAACAT
This sequence comes from Austrofundulus limnaeus, assembly GCF_001266775.1. Lineage (NCBI taxonomy): Eukaryota > Metazoa > Chordata > Actinopteri > Cyprinodontiformes > Rivulidae > Austrofundulus > Austrofundulus limnaeus. The sequence continues at coordinate 535,919 of NW_013952657.1, forward strand.
ATGTTTGTTGTTGTTCCAGCAGCAGCCCGGTCGCAAACTAATGTCATTAATTTGTTATCATTACTAAGGTGCAGCACTGCTGAGTTTTTTCCCCACATCATGTCGACAGTGGGCCTGCCTGGGTTTGCTTTTTATGACCCGGTCACATTTCTGGATTCAGGCATTTTATGACTTTTGTGAAAATACATAAACAAAAAATTTGCTCGGAGTATATTACCACCCCTCAAATTTTTGGATGTTTTTATGGATTTTTTTTTCATATTATACTTGCATAAATACAGTATGTTAAAATTTAAGATAGCTGCTGCTTGTTTATGCTCATGTACTGTATATACTCTATATATTGTAAATGAAAAACAAAACCCCTAACCATTTAAGGAAACTTTGCTTGCCATTTTTTATATTGCTTAAATATATAGTTTCTGCAGATGATTGGGGAGCCTATAGATTAATCTAATGTGGGCAAGGCCACCATTGGTCATCCCCTGGCTCCACCATTATACCTTGTGGAGGATAAAATTGCTCTGTCCTCTTGATCCATCACTCTGCTCTGCTTCAGATACAGTGGGGTGCGAAAGTTTGGGCAGCCTTGTTAATTTTCCTGATTTACCTTTATAAATCATTGATTGGATAAAAAACTCTAAATTAAATATATCATATAGGAGACAAACACAGTGATATTTGAGAAGTGAAATGAACTTGATATGATTTACAGACCTCTCCTTGGGCTGCTACCTTATCGTGGTGGAGGGGTTTGAGTGTCCCAATGATCCTAGGAGCTATGCTGTCT
>NW_013952657.1:536718-548578 GCF_001266775.1 Austrofundulus limnaeus
GGACTGAGATGACCATTCCAGAACGTTCTACTTGTTCCTCTGCATGAAGGCCTCAGTAGATTCTGAGCAGTGTTTGTCCAGATGTGCTTTAGCAAACCTCAAGCAGCTCTGTTTGTGATGTGGGCGGAGACAAGGCTTCCTCTGCATCACTCTCCCATACTGCATCTCCTTGTGTAAAGTGTGCTGAATAGTTGAACGATGCACAGTGACTCCATCAGCAGCAAGATGATGCTGTAGGTGTTTGGTGCTGGTCTGTGGATTGACTCTGATTCTTCTCAACATCCTTCACTTCTGTTTATTCCAGATTAGTCTTGATCTGCCACTTGGAGCCTACACTTGAACTGTGCCTGTGGTCKAACATTTTCTCACAATGTTTCTCACAGTGGAGACTGAAAGATGAAATCTCTCAGATATCTTTCTGTATCCTTCCTCTAAACCATGACGCTGAACAATCTTTGTTTTCAGATCATTTGAAAGTTGTTTTCAGACTCCCATGCTGCCACTCTCCAGAGAAGATGCAAAGAGGAGTAAAACTTACTATTACCCCCCTTAAATACCCTTTCTCATAACTGGAGTCACCTGTGTATGGAGGTCAAGGGTCACTGAACTTAACAAACCTAATTTGAGTTCCAATAATTAGTTCTAAAGGTTTTGAAATCAATAAAATGACAACAGTGCCCAAATTTATGCACCTGCCTAATTTTGTTTAAACAATTATTGCACACTTTCTGTAAATCATATCAACTTCATTTCACTTCTCAAATATCACTGTGTTTGTCCCCCATATGATATATTTGATATTTTTTATCCAAACAATCAATGATTTATGAAGGTTGTTATGGACTAGTTATCTGTGTCACATGTTTCAATGTTAATCTGTTTGTCCAGACAACAGGACTCCGCAACAGACTGACCTCTCTTGTTTGATAAGACACTCTTTGAGCTGGGAGCCCTGTGATAGGCTGGACAGTATATTTGGCAATCTGTGATTGGTTGTAAACTGTCACATGGTGTTAACATAATGTTATATTACTGGCTGTTCTCCGCTGACGAGTCAGTCAAGCATGCAGCGCTTCCTGATTCAGTTCTGTTTGTTTGTCACTCACAATTAAATAATTTATTACGACCATACACGCAGACTTTTATCACGGCTGTCAGCGCCATATTTGTTTTTGGCCTGTACTCAAAAGGAAAGCCCTCTGGTCGCATTCTTTGGCTGAAAACTCGGGCCCAGCGCCCTACCTAACGACATTCTATAACGAGATGTCGGGACCGCGGTCACTTGGAATGACTCCTAGCCTACAAATTTCTCCTCAATAGAAACAAGACAGAAAAACAACACTTCCCCTCAGCAGTTTAAACATTTTTTAACCTGCCTACGCTCACCATAGACAACACAGTTGTCCTCTTGGCTACATTAAAACAGAAAGCTTAGCTCCCTGTTTTTGAATCGATATGGAATAAAAATGCTCCCATAATCTACCTCGGCTGGTGTCGATTCAGCCTCAGAAAAACCAGACCAGTGGCTAACAATTTACAATTGCAATGTGTGCGGGCCGAAAAATCAGCCGTAGCTCTTTAGCATAAGGTGCTAATGAAAATATTAGCCCACCGTGTTTCTGTCACAGAGAGGTTCTTTTCAGCTCCAGTCACCCACAGCACCCGAAGTAAGGACAGATCCCAACCTGGACCGACTCAGTAGAGGAAGACAGGTCAGCTTTCTCAGAAGCTGAAAAAAAGCCTTCTTTTCCCATTGTCCAGTGGTCGTCCGAAAACGTCTGCCGCTGCGGGCAAACTCCGGTCCTTGGAGCTCCGATAACAACAACGCCAAAATTTTGGTGGCACGATTTACCAAGAATGCAGAAACATGTTGGAATAATGCCAGAAAAGTCTGTGTGTATGGTCGTAATAAATGATTTAATTGTGAGTGACAAACAAATAGAACTGAATCAGGAAGCACTGCATGCTTGACTGACTCGTCAGTAGAGAACAGCCAGTAATATAACATTATGTTAACACCATGTGACAGTTTACAACCAATCACAGACTGCCAAATATACTGTCCAGCCTATCACAGGGCTCCCAGCTCAAAGAGTGTCTTATCAAACAAGAGAGGTCAGCCCGTTGCGGAGTCCTGTTGTCTGGACAAACAGATTAACACTGAAACATGTGACACAGATAGATAATTAGTCCATAACGCTGTCAGAAAAATTAAAAAGGCTGGCCAAACTTTCACACCTCACTGTCATTAAAAAACTACCTCTGTTCTTATTCACAATGTAACTCTGTTCAATTCCAGTCCACAAAAACACACATATACTGTAGAAACCATACAAACCATTACTTTTTAAATCTATCAGAGACTGGGAACATCTGTGTTCTGCTCACTAACTCCATGGACTGTATAAACATTTAACCTTTTATTACTTATTTAGGCTTCTAATATGAGTCATTGTTTTGGTTATTTTAGATCTTGTGGTTATTTATATGGCTTATTTAAACATTTAGATGTTATGGTCTGGTATTTTGAGAGAAAAAAAGATAAATGATCTAAAATAAATATTGGCATGTATATTTTGCTGGAAGTCACTGAAAGTATAAAAAGACACGGACTATGATCATATAAACAAGATAAATGTCAGGATAAAAATACCATTTCAGAGTTTGTAATATTTTAACAAATATATTGAGCAATAAAATTAAACTGTAGAATTAAATTAATTTACGTGCTGTGGATTATTTGTAGCAGCTGGATTAACATTCACAGAAAGTTGCACTATTTCTGTCTTCATTTAAAGAGGTAGCATAGACATTTTTACATTTATATCACTGTGAATTTATCTGAAACAGCACTGTGGGTTTTAATCATCATTCCTTGTTCTAGATAAGACAGCTTCAGTAGACTTATGATGATTTAAAATCAAATTTTTAGTAGAAAGTCAGTCGTCTTACCTGAGGCTGAAACTGGTTGGGATGAAGTCATTTTTCTTATCTGGTGAAGCACTTGTCAAACTGCAGAGGCAAAAGAGCAGAATTTTATTTTTTATTTTTCATAAAAATGTCAGCATCCATTCAGAACAGTGAGTACGGAGTGTTAATGTCACTGTGACTTGTACAGATTTCAATTTTCCTTATAAATTGGGGCATTGAAGCAAAAAGTGGAGTAATGATGTGGAGCTTAATGCTGCTATGCAAGAAAAGCTACATGGCAGAAACTGAAGTTTCATCAGATGAGGTGTCTAAACAGGAAGTAGGGTTGTTGAAAAGTCAAAACTCCATATATTTCTCTGTACAGAGTTAGCCTGGCCCTTGCCTTCCTACGCAGTTCCGTTCAATTCTAGTTTCCTTCACTGCTCCGTCTGGGACTTCTCCCATAGACAAGGATTTCTTCAGGAGAATTTGCATCCGGGCCAGAGAACAGAACCCCATCACATATCTCAGATTTGATCCAGCTTCACACACCATCTCGCAGTTTGAGGTTGTCAGGTCAGTTATTGTTGGTGGTAACCTGCACACATTTTAAACCCAGAGGGGACCGGTCTTTCCAAGCAGTTGCACCTCGTTGCTGGAATGCACTGGCCCAACCTATACACAGCCTTGATTCTATTGATGCTTTAAAAAAAAACATCTGAAAACTTTCTTTTACAAACAGGCTTTTAGCTAAGTATTTTTTACTACTTGTATTCTTGTATGAATGTAATGCTGTGGTGATGTTTTAATTTACTATTTTACTTTCTTGTTTTTTATTTTATTTTATGTGAAGTGCTTTGTGATTTTATGTCTAAGGAAGGTGCTATATAAATAAACTTTACTTACTTAGAACGTTGATTTTCTGCGCAGTGCCTGCTTGTATTTTATTTTACCTGGGCCAATCAGTAAACAGAAGGCAGAGTTTTGAACGACGTCAATTTTCTGCGCAGTGTCTGCTAGTTAGTTTAGCAATAACTGGAGGAAGTGAATGAAGCCAGTCCGTGTTGATAAGGCTTCCAAATTAAATTAAATTTGTCTGACAAAGCAGCAGCTCTCATTTACGTCGTCTTATTCAGCTTGGTACTTTTCTCCTTTCAGTAGGGTTGTTTACAGCAGTGGTTCCCAAACTTTTTGTCTTCTGACCCACAAAATATCCTTGGCAAAAACTTGTGACCCCAAATATTACTGGTCTGAGTACACAAACTTTGTTAATAACCCTAAAAACACAGGCTTTTTGACAATCTAAACAGCTTGTACACAAATATAAATGCTTATTTATACGTTTTTGTGTTTCTGTAATAATTATAGGGAAAATATTTCATCAGCAATTATTTTATGACCCTTTAAATTGATTTCGAGAGATTATCCAAGGTGCTTCATGTGGAAAATGGAGGAGAGGAAGCAAAAAGTGTCTCAGCTTCCACAGACCATCATCCAGGTGGAAGGTTTTCAAACAAGGTCCTCCATGTCTGCATGTACAGCCATGTCTGCCTCTTCTGGGTGTCCAGGGTTCTGGTCTGGAGATTATCCAGAGTGGTCAGACTCAGAGTACTCTGATTATGAATCAGAAAGTGACTATGATCCTGACTACGATCCTGAGGACGATCCTTTCTGCCCTGAATGTTCTGGGTACTCCTTGCCTTCACCTGAGCTCTCTTCGCCTGCTGCAGCTCCTGCCAAGCTCTCTTTGCCTGCTGCAGCATCCAGGCCTGCTTCAGCCTCGGCAGCATCCAGGCCTGCTTCAGCCTTGCCACCTGTGGTTCCAGCCCCAGTCTCGCCTGTGGTTCCAGCTCCAGCCTTGCCGTCTGGGGTTCCAGCTCCAGTCTGTGCACCCGAGTCTTCAGTTCCAGTCTGTGCACCCGAGTCGGCTGTTCCAAATCATAACTCACCATCTGTTCCAGTTTCAACTCCAGAGTCCTCAGATCCAGTCTCAGCTACTGCCAAGAATTCTTCAGTGCCTGTCTGCCAGTCTCATGTTCCTGCATCTCCTGCGTCCCCGGGTGGGATTGAGTCCCGGGTCTTCCTGAGTCCTTTGAGTCTCCTGAGTCCTTTGAGGCTCCCGAGTCCTTCGAGTCTCCTGAGTCCTTCGAGTCTCCTGAGTCCTTTGAGTCTCCTGAGTCMTTTGAGTCTCCTGAGTCCTTTGAGTCTCCTGAGTCCTTCGAGTCTCCTGAGTCCACGCCATCCAGTGAAAAGTCTCCGGGTCTGCCCGAGTCCATGCCGGCCCCTGAAAAGTCTCCGGGTCTGCCCGAGTCCACACTGGCCCCTGAAACATCTCTGGGTCTGTCCGAGTCCAAACCGGCCCCTGAAACATCTCCGGGTCTGCCCGAGTCCACGCCGGACCCTGAAAAGTCTCCGGGTCTGCCCGAGTTGACGCCGGCTTCTGCTTCAGAGACCCCTTTGCCAGCTGCCACTGAGACCCCTTCGTCGGTTGCCATTGAGACCACTTCACCGGCTACCGCTGAGACCACTTTGCCAGCCCCTGCTGCAGCTGAGACCCCTTTGCCATCTGCAGCCTTAAGTGAGCTCTTACCACCAGCTCCCCCAGAGCTCCATCTCCTCTACGGTGGGGTTCCGGGCCATCCTCCAGAGTCCTCTCTTCGCATTGGCTGTTTCCCAGGCCAACCACCAGAGCCTCTCCTTCACCTCGGCCTGCTCCTGATCTCCTCTCTCAAAGATCCTGGGGCTCCTGGAGGGGATGCAGAGTGAGCTAGCTGGCTTTAGGGGACTCTTTTCTTCAGGGTGTCTTTCAGAGCTGGAAGCTCTGGGGGTTTCTGAGTCCCACCCTCCCAACCCCTCTGATGCTGGACCTTCTGCTCCAGCTCATGCTGGTCCTCCAGCTGTGGTTCCTGTGTGCCCTCCAGCTCTGGTTCCTGTGCGCCCTCCAGCTCTGGTTCCTGTGTGCCCTCCAGCTATGGTTACTGTGCGCCCTCCGGCTATGGTTCCTGTGGGCCCTCCAGCTTTGGTTCCTATGGGCCCTCCAGCTCTGGTTGCTGCGGGCCCAACAGCTCTGGTTCTTGTGGGCCCTCCAGCTCTTGTTCCTGTGGGCTCTCCAGCTCTGGTTGCTGGTTGCGGGTCCTCCAGCTCTAGCTCCTGTGGGCCTTCTAGCTTTGGTTCCTGTGGGCCCTCCAGCTCTGGTTGCGGCGGGCCCTCCAGCTCTGGTTCCTGTGGGCCCTCCAGCTCTGGTTCCTGTGGGCCCTCCAGCTCTGGTTTCTGTGGGCCCTCCAGCTCTGGTTCCTGTGGGCCCTCCAGCTCTGGTTCCTGTGGGGCCTCCAGCTCTAGTTGCTGGCTGCGGGTCCTCGAGCTCTGGTTTCTGTTAGGCCTCCTGCTGAGCCACTTGCTCCTGAGGTTCCTGGGTCATCTGCTATCACCTCCACGTCGCCTGGTTCGGCTGCCGTCGCCTCCACGTCGCCTGGTTCGGCTGTGATCACCATCGCCAAGGCTCTGGCTTCGTCAAACTGCTCTGGCTCCACGTCTGCTCCTGCCTCCTCCCTTGGCTCCACGTCTGCTCCTGCCTCCTCCCTTGGCTCCACATCTGCTCCTGCCTCCTCCCTCTGGCTCTGCTCAGCTACTGTGGCCTCATCAGATGTGGAATGGGGGTCTCCAGGTCATTCTCCTGACTTTGGCCTCTGCGGCGGGGAGGTTCATGGCCAGTCTCCAGAACTTTTGTTTTTGGGACGTCAGGAGCCGTCCCTTATTGGGGGGGGGGGGGGGGGGGGGCTATGTTATTATTATTGTCTGTGTTAATGTTTTATTTTAGTTTTCTGTCTTGTCATCTGTTTTCTTCCTCCTCTCTGCCTGTGCTCCAGCCCTGCCCACTCACACCTGATCCTCATGTTTCTCCCCCAGGTGTTTCCTGTTTGTACTCATTAGTTTCTCCTTCATATTCTGTTGTCTGTCTTCAGTCTTTGTCAGATCTTTGTTCTCTGTTATGTTGTTCCTGTTCCTGTTCATGCCATTGTCTCAAGCTAAACCTTAGTATCTTGTTTGCTGCCACGCCAGCTTTTTGATTTTGTTTAATAAAGCCCTTTTGCACCTGTTTTTTTTTTTTGCCAAGATCATTTCAGTTCTGCACTTGGTGTTCTAACCAACCTAGCCCTTAATAACAGACATAGCAATCATCAAACAATAGGTCATAATAGTCAATACCTAAAAAGGGAAAATAAGAAAATAGTGTGGTTCTTCTAAATCAGTTTCTAACTAATAAATTCCCTAACAATAAAATAAAGAACATGGCTTTGCTTTATTTACTAAAGCGTAAGTGAACGTTGCGCACACCAGATAATTAATTCACCAGATGATTTAGAGGCAGTTTGTTCGGTTAGTTTCACCACTCCAGGAGCTGCGAGCTGACAAACTATTTTTGTCCTGAGCTCTGTTTAACGCCACTGTCAGTTTAACGAGCTGCACTTCGGCTGATATCTCCAGCCAGAACATCAACTACAGACGGTCGATTTCAGCTAAAGAGCTCCTGTCCTTCTGTTTTAGGTTAGTGGGCAACATTCAGGAAACCGTCACGTGGAAAAATGAGTCTCTCAGATTGGTTGACGCCGTGTGTCGAGCAGCAAAAGTTCAGATGTTTGAACTTGAGTGTCGGCTGCTTTGGAAGCACCGCTTGCACGGAAAACGCTCTACCGCTACCTTCTGCTTGCTTGCACGCCACGCTAAACGGACCTGACGCGCCGCGAGACCCTTAGAGGCGCGTCCACCATAGGCTTTGAATGTAAACCGTCTGCTCCTGCAGCTCAAAACGCGCTCGGTGTGAACGTAGCATAAAATGTAGTAGGGTGATTTGGATCTGAATCTGTAAAGGGAAGGCAAAGGTACGTTTTTTTTTTTCTGGAAAAAAATTTCTTATTGTGATTGCTATGTAAGTATTACTGCATCTATTGTAAATTAGGTGTAAGATGTACATTGAATTTAGGTTAGGTTTAGGGTCAGGGGTCAGGGTTGTGGTGTAGAAATGACCGGTAAATGAATGGAAATCAATGCAAAGTCCCCAAAAAGATGTGTGCATGTATATAGGTACCACTTTACAATAAGGTTCCCCTTATAGATGACTCATAAAGAGTTTATAGATAGGTTATTAATTCATCTGTAAACACTTTAAAAATCATTAATAAATGTTTTTATGCAATAATTAAGGATGAGAAAGAGACAAAACTGTCTGGTTTCTTACCAAATAATGAGACAAATCTGTTCACGTACATATTACATCTAAAGGTGCTTATTAAGCATTTCAGACTAAGTTACTGCATTGTAAGCAAAATAACAATAAGCACATATTTTATAACATTAATAATGTACTGTATTACTGCATTAGAAATATCCACATCTGTCAAAGGCAGACTTATTGTAAAGTGTAAAACAGTACACTATTTATAAATGACAAATAAACATTTATAAATGCCAAAAGTTAGTCTATGTGAAAAATCACCATTTTTAAAACTTTGTGTTGATTATCAATATATAAAACTACTGTTCAAACATGTAACCACTATCAACAATGCTGATGTATCAAAAAAGTAAAAAGAAAATGTCATGTTAACATAATAAAAAAATCCCACCCCATTCAATATAGTGTACAGTTTTACACTTTACAATAAGGATTCCTTTAAAGGCACAGTGTGTAGGATTTTGTCAATTATTTTATTCAAAATTGAGATAGTCACAAATGACAATAATAAAAAACATGTCTAATCATTGCAGACAAAGACCTTGTTTTATTATTTTTACCTTGTAAAAAGCTGTTTATATCTCCACGGTCGTGGGTCCCCACTACAGGCAGCCGCCATCTTGTCTACGAAGGCTCATGAAGGACAAACTGCGGTGGCTGCGTCAAAAACGGTTTTAGTTGTATTACTAAACAGCGGGTAAAATAAGTATTGAACACGTCACCATTTTTCTCAGTAAATATATTACGCTATTGACATGAAATTTTCACCAGATGTTGGTAACAACCCAAGTGATCCATACATACAAAGAAATCAAACCATAAATGTCCAGAAATGAAGTTATTTGTAATAATGTGGAATGGCACAGGGAAAAAGTATTGAACACATGAAGAAAGGGAGGTGTAAAAAGGCATGGAAAGCCAAGACACCAGCTGAACTCTCTCAGGAATTAGAAAACAAGCCTGCCCCTTGTCAGTGCAAGTTAATATCAGCTGGTTCAGTCCCAAATGATGGCCAGGTATCACACAAGAACCATCTGATGATGGGTAAAAGTAAAGAGCTCTCTCAAGACCTTCACAACCTTATTGTTGCAAAGCATAATGATGGCATCGGTTACAGAAGAATGTCTAAACTTCTGAAGGTTCCAGTGAGCACTGTTGGGGCCATAATTCAGAAGTGGAAAGAACATTATTTCACCATAAACTGACCACGACCAGGTGCTCCTCACAAGATTTCTGACAGAGGAGTGAAAAGAATTATCAGAAGAGTTGTCCAAGAGCCAAGGACCACTTGTGGAGAGCTTCAGAAAGACCTGGAATTAGCAGGTACGATTGTTTCAAAGAAAACAATAAGTAATGCACTGAACCACCATGGCCTGTATGCAGGTCAAATGGCACTGCACATCAGCCCAAAAACACCATACCAACAGTGAAGTTTGGAGGTGGGAACATCATGGTGTGGGSCTGTTTTTCAGCATATGGTACTGGCAAACTTCAAATAATTGAAGGAAGGATGAGTGGAAAAATGTACAGAGACATTCTTGATAAAAATCTGCTTCCATCTACCAGGATGATGAAGATGAAACGTGGCTGGACATTTCAGCAAGACAATGAGCCCAAACACAAAGCCAAGGAAACTTTAAGAAATATGTTTCTTATTGTTATTTTACTTACAATGCAGACAGTAACATAGTCTGATATGCTTAATAAGCACCTTTACATGTAAAATGTACGTGAACAGATTTGTCTCATTATTTGGTATGAAACCAGACAGTTTGGTCTCGTTCTCATTCTCAATTATTGCATAATAAACATTTATTAATGATTTATAAAATGTTTACAGATGAATTAATAACCTATCTATAAACTCTTTATAAGTCATCTGTAAGGGAAGCCTGATTGTAAAGTGGTACCACAATATATGTTATACTGGCTCCAAAAATGAATCAGAAATTAATCCATTGATTACTTTGAGTTGTGTTTTGTGCTAACAGGCAAATGAAGAAACACACATTTTTAATTAAATCAACATGCTTCAGGCTGCCAGTGATATTTTTAAAGCATGCCACTCTTAAATCACCTTACATGACCTAAAAATACATCAACTTTTGTCCGTTCACTAAGGTCAAAAATGACCCAGGGGACAAAAATATAATGAAAAAAATTTATATTTCCTAATCAAAGAGCCAGTTGGGACTGCAGTCCAGGAGGAACCTAAGGGTTTTATTTCATTTATTTATTTATTATTGTCATTGAAAAGACAAACAGGAATTTAAAACTGTGCACTCAGGGATGAAAGTGAAAAGCAGAGGGGAGGAGGCAGGAAGTCAGGTGAGGACTGGTTTACTGAGGAGAACACTGCAAGGGCAAAGAGAGAAAGTGAGCAGGCCAGGAGAACAGTGAAGGATGTTCAGGCTGATATCTCCTTTCTCTGGGCAGAGCAAATTAAACAAATGTGACAGCAATTTGGCCAAATAACATTCATAGCTGAGATAGACAGACAACAGGCCAGGGCCTGTCTCAGAATGCACTCAGTCATTATGCCTCACGTTGGAAGGCAATGTGGAGACAGACAGAGCTCCAACTTGGCAGCATCAATTAACTGCAGCTTGCTTTGTATGCCGAGGCTGTGCTTGAAACTTGACAGTCCTCTAAAAAGTCCTCTCAGCTCTTTGGGATGCAAGTTTTTTTTTTCTATTGAGTGTGCTCTGTCAGTTCAAAGACGACACATCACTCCTGCAGCAAATGGAAGAGGACTTCAAACATCTGCTTCCAGAACCTCGGTGACTCAGCTGATTCAATTAGGAGTTTGTGAGAAGACGGTTTCTGGGTTAAAGTTAAGGTCAAAGAGTGATGTAAAAGGTGCAGTTCTCCATGTACTTTATTACTAAGAAACAAAGACAGTGACCGTGTTTCCATCAAGGCTTTTTGATGCGCATTTAGAAGTGTCGTATTAAAAATGTGAAAAAAAGTCCGATGGAAACAGTTAAATTCGAAAAAAAAAAAGTCCTCAATTCGCTAAAAATTTTTTACGCTCACTTGAGGTGGTTTTTGAATGATTCGCAAAGTAGTTAATGTGCAAAACGGGAGATGGAAAAACGTTTGCCGAATAAATTCTGACGTAGTGCATATTTACCTCATGTGATATTCAGCTGTTTCCGCTTTCCTGCCTCATCCCGGATTTTATCATAAACACACAAAAACATGGCTGTGAACAACAACAAAAGGTGCGTGTGGACTGACGAAGAGACGAGAACATTTCTCTCTTTAATTCGCGAAAGAAATGTTAAACTAGCCGTTAAACTTTTAAATTGCTCCATTCTCCTGAGATGATTAGTATTTGCTAGTTAGCAAGTTTCACTTCCTGTTTACTACTGCAAAGCTTGTCGTGACGTCTGACGTAATCACGCGTTGCGTAGCCTCGTCTGACATAATAATGTGTTGCGTAGCTTCGTCTGACGTAATCACGTGTTGCGTAGCCTCATCTGACGTAATCAAGCATTGCATAGCCTCGTCTGACGTAATCACGCGTTGCGTAGACTCGTCTGACATAATCGCGCGTTGCGTAGCCTCGTCTGACGTAATCACGCGTTGCGTAGCCTCGTCTGACGTAATCGCGCGTTGCGTAGCCTCGTCTGACATAATCGCGCGTTGCGTAGCCTCGTCTGACGTAATCACGCGTTGCGTAGCCTCGTCTGACGTAATCGCGCGTTGCGTAGC
>NW_013952657.1:548797-551936 GCF_001266775.1 Austrofundulus limnaeus
TTGTGTAGACTCGTCTGACGTAATCACGCATTGCGTAGACTCGTCTGACGTAATCACGCATTGCGTAGCCTCGTCTGACGTAATCACGCGTTGCGTAGCCTCGTCTGACGTAATCACGCACTGCATAGACTTGTCTGACGTAATCACGCATTGTGTAGCCTCGTCTGACGTAATCACACGTTGCGTAGCCTCGTCTGACGTAATCACGCGTTGCGTAGACTCGTCTGACGTAATCACGCGTTGCGTAGCTTCGTCTGACGTAATCACGCGTTGCGTAGCCTCGTCTGACATAATCGCGCGTTGCGTAGCCTCGTCTGACGTAATCACGCGTTGCGTAGCCTCGTCTGACATAATCGCGCGTTGCGTAGCCTCGTCTGACGTAATCACGCATTGCGTAGCCGCGTTTATTCGCATCAAACAGTCTAGAGGGAAACTAGATGGAAACAGTCTAGATTCAAATTTATTTATTTAATTTTTGCGAATTTTGAAAAGTTCGATAAAAATTCACTCTACAATTGGATGGAAACACGATTATTGTCATGGCTTTGTAGTTCTCTGAGTTTATTTCATTATCCCAGTGAGTTTCTATCACTTGTGTCTCCTCTTTACTTGTGTAATCTTTGTTTCAGTGTTTCCAGTGCCATGTTTATTCTGCTACCACTCACACCTGTTCCCAGTCAGTAATCACCCAGGTGCTGCCACTTCCCACTCACCCTCTGTGGATTTAACCACTCTCCTGTCACTGCTCGTGATCTTGGATTCTCTTTCTGATTCTGATACCGAGTAAAACTCAGGCTGGTATTGATGATACTGATGCTTTGTACAAATACGCGTAATGTGTCTGGTAAATGTAAAAAAAAGTTTTTTAAAAAGTGTTTAAATCCTTGCTTTCATTTTAAACCTAGCATCCTCTTATAGTCAAATTAATACAAAAGAAAAAACAGACATGATCACAAAATATGTGAAAATAATAAAACCATTAAAATAAATTGTTTAATTAGCAAGAAATATTACATTACATGACCACAATAACATGAAAACAGTGAAGATCTGTGTGACTGAGCGTGTTGCTGTGTTTACGTGTAACCCAGGTGGAAGAAAAGGCAGTTCCCACCAACCACAAATGATTTAGACAAGATTTCAATAGTTTAGTTACTTTTCACTGTTTTCCTGTTGATGTACATTATCTGATATGACTAAAGTATTAAAATTTTTGATTTTGTAATTGATTTTGTAATTGATTTTGGGAGAAGATAGTCGAGGGGTATCTGTTTGATCATGACAGTGTTAGTGAAGCTGCACAGCCAGGAATAACTGAAGTAGTGCCATGTTGGCAGTCTGGTTGTTTTTTAATGATATGGAAAAAAGACACAAGTGTGTTTGTGCGTATATGTATATAGTTAATTTGTGTGTTTGAGTAATATTGGTAAATACAGATTATCTGCCATAACAACAGATTTCTTGGTGAAAATGATGAAGAAGAGATAATGAGTACTGTAAAAAAAATTTGGATAAGAGGTCAAAAGATTGGGTGAACATGGATATGATGTTTGTTAAGGAAATAATGTCCTATGTTGTTAAGCCCTTTACATAAGTAAATGTAATTTATCATTTTCAACAGGAACATTTCCTAACAATATGAAAATAGCAAAGGTAATTCCTATTCATAAAAATGGTTAGAAATGTATATTTAGTAACTATAGACCGATATCCTTATTACCACAATTCTCAAAAATCTTAGAGAAGCTATTTGTGATCAGATTAGATCAATTCATAATTAAAAATAACATCTTAAGTAGCAGTCAATATGGTTTTAGAGCCAATAACTCTACTTCAATGGAACTGACAGAACGTATAACAAATGCTATTGACAAAAAACAATAATGTGCCAGTATTTATGTAGATTTAAAGAAAGCATTCGACATGACTGACCACAGCATTTTCCTTGGAAAACAGAATAAATATGGAATTAGAGGACCAGCATTACAGTGGATATGTAGTTATTTGGAAAATAGGAAACAGTTTGTACAGATACATGATGTCAGATCTGAACTCTGTGAAATTATGTGTGGAGTTCCTCAGGGTTCTATACTTGGACCAAAATTGTTTATCCTATATGTGAATGATTTGGTCAATGTGTCAGGATTATTTAAATGCATTTTGTTTGCTGATGATACAACTTATTTTTGTTTGGGTAAAGACAGAACGAATGTTAGAGAAAATGCAAAGAAAATTTGTGAAAATACAAAACTGGTTTAAACTCAATAAATTATTATTACATTTGGATAAAACTAATTATATGCTATTTACAAAGAGACAAAGAACTGTTGACATTCCATTTAGAGTTGGTGGTGTAGAGATTAGTAGAGTCAGTGAGGTGAGGTTTTTGGGTGTTATTATTGATGAGAAACTAACATGGAAACCTTGTAAATTATTTAAGAATAAAACTAGCTAAATCTATTGCATTGCTCTACAAAGTAAGGGACTTGTTCAATGATAAAGCTCTGTATGTATAACCCATTAATTGTTCCACACTTGGTCTAATGTGTTGAGGTATGGGGAAAAGCATATAAGCCTATTACAAATCCTGTTTTTGTTTTGCAGAAATGGGCTATGAGTCATCACTCGAAAATTACCATTATCCATCTATTATTTTGTAAACTGAAATTAATGAAATTCTATGATTTGATTGATTATAAGATTTTGTTAGTTATGTATAAAGCACATCGAAATGCATTACCTTTAAACATTCAGATAAAGTTTACAACGAGATAAAGCTGTTATAATCTCAAGGGAATAGAGATGTTCATGAAACCTAAATTTAGATCATGCATGAAAGAACGATGCAGCTCAATTCAACGAGTGAGGTTGTGGAATAATTTAGAAAATGATGTTAAAAGTGCCACATTCAATATGCATATTTAAGAGAATGATAAAGACTGGACTGTTAAAAATATGAAATATGAAGTCATTCACTTAGTTGTTCTAGAACGTTTCAATGTTTTGTTTTGTTAACTGAATATGATTATAGTTTGAATCTATATTTGAGAAAAAAGGGGCAGATATAAAAACTTTCTTCTCTCTGCCACCTTTCATTTCATTTTATTTGTATTTTTTATTGTACATAGATTTATTTTTA